>NW_027526330.1:0-183609 GCF_048455015.1 Haemaphysalis longicornis | reverse complement strand
CCCTAATGCGTAGGAATGGCAGAAACTGCTAGCGTGCGACCGCTGCGACGACAAGATCGGTCTGTTTCAGCGGGCGCGCACGGCAGCAGAGGCCGTTGTAGCCCTGTACCTACGGTGCCAGCTTTGACACACGGCACAAGACCCCGGGTGGAGTGCTGCCCAACCACGCAAGGAAGACCTGTAAATAAAAGGTTATCCAGTTTTAGTCCATTCCATGACGGGTAGAGTGGCCGCGCTTGCTGATCTAGGTTTCGGCGCTTGCGCGGCTGCGGAATACGACGGTAAGCGCGCGGAGCAGTTGCATTGGCGAACCATGTGCCAGTAACATCATACCTGTCCAGAGCTTCTCTTTCGGTGGATTCCCTGGGAACCACCACTTCATTCACAAGTTCCTAGCAGTCCCCGAAAACCCAAGGACACCGATTGGCCGCTTGGGTTGCAGTGATGCTGGTTCAACAGCGTCTTGGTTGTAGAGCAGCTTAAGGTGGACACAGATAGTCTAAAACCTCAGCTCATTTTATTCCGTGCAAAAGGGGCCTAATTTAATTCCATTTATGTTCCTCAAGCGTTGTCCGCATACCTTCCCTTTCATTCCGGGGTCGCGAAAAAGTGCAATGAATCCGGAGTCATCCGATTCCGCACTGGTAACTCTGCAACACTGATTCATGCAGCCACCAAACAAATTTCGACAAACGACGGTGTCAGGCCTACGATTGGCTCAAAAGTTCGATCGGCGCTGTGTAATCACGCAATGCAAGCATGACGTTCTGCATGCAGTGAAAATTACATTCTCCGTTCAAATTTATGCACGTAGCTGCCATACGCCGAACTAATTTTTGGTGGCTTAGATTGGTCTCTTGAATGCACTGAAGTGAAGCTGAAGTGCAGGATTGTCATAGAGTGTAGATATTAGACCCACTGCTTTCGTCAAGACCCACTGCTTTCGTCAAGACCAGGCCTCAACCAAAGGATATAAAAAGAAACGTATGTTCCAGAGGTTGAAAGGAATAACCCAGACGCAAAAAAACTTTTTGGTATGATTAGTAGTGATCAGATAATCGACAATAGAATCAGAAACTGAACCTGAAATATAAAAATCGTTTGGGTAATGCAAACATTTTTGGAACTTGCCGCGCTAAAGAAAATAGTCAATAAATTTTGTGCAAGACCTGAAACCTGAAAGAAAACCAAGAGATTCAAAACTAGTTCACCGGGGTTGTTTGGTGTGTGCGGTGATGGGCCTTGTGTTTACTCAGTCCCGTTTGTGTAAGAGCGCCGCGTCTATTCTTCTTGTTACTGTATGGAGCGCAGGATGTCCCTGATCACCTTAGCCTGCGTCATGGCTGCCAGTACAGTGGTGGACCTCGTCATCAGGCGAGGCGTTCAGATCGATTCGGGAAAGGTGAGTCTGTGTACAGCCAAAGCCCATACCGCATGCATGGTCAATAGCGTTCGATGACATAGAACTGTTCTGTTCTCTCAACCGTGACTGCAGTTCCGGATAGGGTGTTTTATTTCTGCGGGCAGAAACTGGCCCAACGCAACCTAATTAGCGAAAACCAGCCTAAGGTGGCACTCCAGCGCAGATAAAGCAACGATTCGGCAGCCCTTCGGACTGTACCACAATGCAGATTAATGCTGGACAAAAGCGGACAGGGTCATTCTGTGTTGTGGAATTGCTCGTGATGAGCTGATCGATTGGTTCTAAAGATATGAATATCAGCACGAGTTATCCGACAATGCGAACTTTTCCCGCTCAAAACACTCCATGGCATGCTTGGACCGTATACTGTGCGCAGCTAAGGACGTGAACTCCATAGAAAAGTTAGAAAACCAGATATACATCGGCATAAACCTAGTTATAGCGTCCTTCTCTTCGATGCCTGCATTTTACCCTTCCCAGTGGTGAGCGCCGAGGAACAATGGGAGCGCTGTTGTCTGATGTCGATAAACCCCGAGTACTGAACCCCTTTCTACACTCTAAGAACTCCCTGTAGTAACAAGGAAAGCTGGAAGAGTTGGTAAAGGTGCGTGATGAAACAAAGCGCGAAAGAAACGACGAAAACGAGGAGGAACAAATACGACAGGACGGCGTGCTGTGGGGAGTTTCACCACAATTTTCCGGAACAACCAATCGAAGTGTGGTCGAATGCGCATATTCGAACAGTGACGTGGCAGAGCATTAAATTTGAATCAAAAGGGCATCTTCGCAGGGATATTGCGCAATGCAGAAAGCGCCTTCCACTCCTAGCGAGGTGTCCCTGTGCACATGAGCATTTTTAGTCGAATAATATGTTTGGCTTCGTAATTCGCCGAATTTGCACACTTTGTAACTTCAATTACTCATTCTAGAGCGCTGTGGTGAAGACCAACTATGGGGGCTTCTTAGTGTACTTTATACCTCCGAATAGACGAGGTTACGTCGCCCTCCAGCCCAGCGAAAGTGTCCTTGACTTTTCAGGCTCACCTCAGTTCTCAAGTGCATTAAAATGATGTGCCAACATCATGACATCGAAATACATGTTTGTTGTGACAAGACCGAAATGCATTGTCATCCGCATAAGCTAAATATTTGGCTTCGTTTCTGGATCAAGGGAAGATTCGAATGACACTTTAAATTGTAAAGGGAAAAGGCACAGCGCCTGCAGGAACAACCAAATAAATGTGGTGGCAACAGGGAACCTTCTAGGAGAGGATCTGATAGGGCTTTGAGTAGAGAGATCGCAGTGTGGGATCAACACTGCCGTACAGCTTTCGTAACTTAACTTCATTATCATGCTCCCCTAGACAGCTTCTGCGAGGCCAGATGACGTGAGAACAGCAAAGTGAAGATGTTCAGCACCAGCGAATACATTAACCAAGTTTATCTTAAGAAGCGTAACCGTCCGCCCTTCGACAGGATTCAAGAACTGAGTGAGCAATATGCATGCCTTGGAAATGCTGTGGCCCTTAAAAGTGTTGAGCGGGCGTTTTCGTCTTGATATTGGAACTGTACCACGCGTGCCATTACGTTACGAATGTTTTGCTACACAAGGATATTGGCCTGTTCCCTTCCTCGTTTTTTTTTTTTTTAACATCGGTGCATTGTTCTGTTTGGGAGCACAATATAACAGTAAAATTGGGGAGGGGGGGGGGGTCGTTGTGTTTATTTGCCGTTGTCATAATTTCGTGTGTTAGAGCAATAAAATTTTGGGTCGCACTCCGAAGTGACACCATCATGCTTAGGGGGTGCCGGGTTTTTCAGGGCTGAATGGAAGTTCTGACTTTTTGGACTATAATTCGCTCCACTACCAGACCCGGCCTTAGGAAATGAGTGGAGGAGAAAGGAGCGTAAATGAGGCACACTTTTTAAGCCCGGTTGCCATTAAAAAGTTCAGCAGACATACCCAGCTTTCTCGCTCGAAATTACAACCTCTCGGGAACCTAGCAAACCACTGTAGGAAAATGATATTTGGCATAAAGCTAGAAGCCAACGTGAAGATTAAAACGCTAAACGAATATTTCAGGTTTCTGACTGTTTGTTTGTGTAATTCGCTGTCAAATCTAACTTCCCATGCATTTCTATGGGATAGTTCCCATGGCTCAGGAACCCAGTCGCGCAACGTGCGCGACTTGAAACTGTGCAAAAAGCAAGTATTCACCCCAAATATTAGCTGAGCTAAAGAATTTTTCATTTCGCTAAAAAATTGCCGAGTAATCACTGTTGAAAGGACTGCCATGAGCGGGAAAGCTGCACATGAAGGGAGAAAATGCTTCGTGAGCAAAAATAACGTCTGTCCCCATAATTAATTTTTATTTATCACGTTTTCAAATACTGTCTGCTTTTCGTCACCGAACGCGCTTCCAAATGATGGTTCCTAACGAAATCATCGCGTTAAATACCGACTTATAGCTCCCTGATACATTCCGTCATATACTGCTGCCTCTGAGAGTTAACACTGCAAATTTATTTGAAAAATGACCCTCTCACGGCCTTACGCAAAAATGCTGTCACGGCCTTACGCAAATGCTTTAAAAGGCTGCCTGTTTACGCCCGTGGTGTTGATGTGAACACTGATGCTAGAGTTGACGCCTCTATTGTTAAATTTGAATCTATTGCTTAGAGATTCCTTTTTGGAATTTCTTAGGCTTAATAGAATCAATGTGTCTATCAAGAAAGCAGCTTTACTTCATCAAAAACCCGTATCCGGGAGTGTGCGATTCTCTAGGGTTCACAATTCCCAACGAATCTGTGGACCACGCCAGGCGTGCGGCGCAGTAAATTTACAGTCGTAGCAGTGGTAAATAAAAATGCTGGCCTCACTCGAAATGGATGCTGAATCTGCAATTTTTATGCAGAAACCCAAATTCGGCCAGGACAAGTACCGGGAAAAGTATAAAAGTGCATAAAGGGAACATTGCTCCCTACAGTTCTCCATACATCAACTATGGACCGTACTCTTTAAACTGGAAAGGAACGCAGAGCTATAATCATTCCGGGCCGCCTCAAGTAAGGTAATCCCCACTAAACACGTTATGAAAACGTTGAATGTTTTAGCCGTTTAAAACGGCGGATATTACTCTTATGGCTACAGTGGGCTCTTTTTTAGCCACGCAGCGCGCCTGTTAAGTTGCCTTTTGGAAAATAGTATTACGAGGACTAAATATTCACCCCCCCCCCCCCCCCCCAAGATTACGCCATATCTATGCTACAGTCGGACCTCCCTCAACGATCTCACTCAGAGGAAACTCAACTCTCGATACCCTTATAATTGTTTCATAGCAGAAAACACGTCCCCGATTGCGCGTTTTCCATGTGATGATTTAGTTTCTGCTTCGGGTGTGTTTAAGTAGCCGATAAACAGTCACTTTAGAATCCTGCATGGAGTTACGCTTTTAGACAACACATTGTGACCGCAACTGGCGTCGTTTTCGCAGGTATCGTAGCAAAGGTTCTCACATCCTTCGCCGTGACGTCGAACACACGCATGCTTTTGAACATGCCTGACGAGAAAGAAAGCGACGAGTACGTCTTCCGCTTCCTGCACGGCATACGATACCTAAGCATCGCCTTCATCATGTTCGGTCACTGTTACCAAACGCTGTCGGACACATGGTGTAAGTATGGCTCATCGGAATTTCTGTAACCACTGTGGGAGTGGGGATGGCGGAGAGGGTGGCTAGAGGCAAGGGGCTTCTAAGGCAGTGTTAGAAGGTTTGCGACTTCGAATACTAATGGCAAAAGTATTTCATTCGATTCTTATTTATTACATGAAATTTGTGTTCAACTTTTCAAGCATAGAACGATGTTGGTTAAAGGAGCCATGGAGAGAAAACACAAGTTTGGTTCATTCGAAAGATTGCCTCGTTAGAACCATAACGACACCACTTATAACGCAAACTTCGCTCAAATAAGCTACATAATTAGGAAAAAAGGAAATGACCATGTGACCCACCAGCTCATTTTCCGCAACAGAACCTGTGATGTCACTTGGGAATGCTCTGCGATTGGCGGAGGCCGGCAAAAGCAAACGCATGTTAGGCAGGGCTTACAGTTTGCATAGCGAGTTAAATGCCCGTGAAACATACTGCACATTCTTTTTATGACAAAGAACGGTGGAGTAAACGGTTGAAGGTCCGAACGAACACGCAAGCGTGTGCGCCAATGCTTACGAAACTAGCGCCGGCCGAGCTCGACATCTCGCCGTCGCGCAGACGAATTTTCGGGTTCGAGCATCCATGGGTTCGAGGCTCTTCGGGGCCAACGAACCGTTCCAGCACGCACAGCCGCGACCTTGCTTCGTATCGTAATCCCTTCACAGGAGGTTGGCCGTCATATCGCCAACCAGCAAAGGTAAAAATAGAAACGAGGGGAGTAAGGAACAGCAAGCAGCGACGAGATAGTGACAGTCGTCGCAGTTTCGGAATGGTGTTGGCTTGCTGCTATTGTTATGAGCTCGTTTACAGTTTACAACCACTGAAAACTTCAGTTTGTTCGAGTTCTTTACAATGAAATTTCGTTGCTACGTTTTGAAATGCCCATGTAGTACGCGCAAATCGTCGAGGGAGTGCGACATCCCCGCCGGTAAGGAGATCTGCTTTCATGTGCTGCCCAACGACGAACCTCGGCGAAGCAAGTGGCTACGTTTTGTGAACTTTGCAAACGGAGGAGAAAGAGAGCTAAAGGAAGTACGAGTGTGCTCGCTTCATTTCCGAGGAAGTGATTACGGCAGGGACCCTTACGTTAGCTCACTCCTGGGACATGCTGGCGCTCGTCGCCGACTTCGTCAAATCGCTCTGACCTTGGGGAAAAAAAATGCCGTAAACACCGCGCATTGACGCTCGTATCTTTCTGGTCGAAGCAGAGAGCTCGCGCGAACGGCTTTCCATACACGACACCGGCCAACTGGCATAAGTGATACTGCTACTGAAATTGAACTATTATTAACCGTAATCAAAATACGGCACATACGTACCAGTCTATATTCGTCCGTCGCGACGGGGCTGACGAGGCAGCGGTGCCGACGGCTGGGCGTTCGTCTGTTGTGGCTATCGCGGAATGGTCGCTTTCCCGTCCACCGCGTATCCCACAACTCTTGCCGCTCGTGCACTTAGAAGCATTGAACGTTTTTGTGGTGTGAGGTTGTTAAATGCAAGCCCGAGCTCCTCGGCGAGAGTTTTGTTCTCCGGATCAGGCGATTCCATGACTAGGGCTGCGGGTGCACTAGGTTTTACTAGTATTTTTAAAATGGCCGCCGTCTCGATCGACTCCCGCGTGTGGGTGCTATATGGAGTCGACATACTAAGTATCCGTTTCATGGACCGGCTCTATGACGCCATTGTACACGTCACGGAATGTTCAATTTTAGCGGGAGATTTAAAATTTTGGCTTAAATTGCCTTATTTCTCAGTGAATAAAGCATCATTTGCTTCCGGGAAAGCGCTTGGGGTACTATGAAACACCTAATCTTTCGAATAAAACAAACTTTTGTTTTCTCTTCATGGCTCCTTTAACGCAGCGCGAATCTCTTCAGGCCCTCAAGGCTTGGAGTAGAAGGAAAACGAAACGTGTTCATGCGCAGCAGATACCCACTTGTACTGGCGTACGTCTATATAGTGAAAAGCTGCAGCAAATTTATTATGCCTCGAATCCTGCATGATAGTTCTGTTTTGTTGCATACGTATGTTGATTATGATAAGCCGCCTATTGCGGGAAGGGTACGTTACCATACCGAGGGCTTGCGCGCATACACAACCCGTAGTGCTGACTTTGTGCGCTACCTAGAAATCGCGTAAAATAAGCAAAATACGAGGTGATTGCGACGTGTGAACCTTTTACTTCCTCTCACGCATGTACAGAAGGCGCCAGCACGTCTGCTTGTACTCTCATTTTTGTGTGTAAGCTGTCATAGCATTATGCCAACAAAAAGGAAATAGTATTAGCGCATGAATATACAAGGTGACCAAAATTAAGTCGACAGGTTTTTTTTTAAAGTTAGGTGCTTAGATTTACATGAAGACCACCTCTAGACAGAGGTTATGCGCCCAGGGAACGCATAATTAGGTGGTAATTATTGATATCGGTAGCTTAATTAACTTAAAGTGAATAATAAACTTTCTAGGGGCTGCAGTAGACAGGCATGTTTCTATTGAAAAGTTGGACGCAATCGTGTTTCTAAGCAGCTTCATTTGGCAGAATACTTCTAGCACATCCGTACTCCGAGATATCGAACTGCGAAGTTTAATTGCCGTTCGCATGATTACGCATGCTGCACAGTCAGGACCGGCGCAAATCTCCTCCATTTGTGACGTTCCTGCTGTGTACGGTGTTTATTTTGACAAGAGGGTGGAGCCATAGGCAACAGTGATAGCTGGCACCCTTCCAGTCTTGGCTGGCGTTATCGCAATCTGCCGTACTCGGAACCGCTATCGAAACACAGAAAAAAGGGAGGAGCTTTGCGCCGGTCCTCGCTGTCTTGCATGCGTAATCATGCGAACGGCAATTAAACTTCGCAGTTCGATATCTCGGAGTACGGATGCCGTAGAAGAAATCTGCCAAGTGAAACTGCTTAGAAACGCAATTGGCTCAAACTTTTCAATAGGAACATGCCTGTCTACTGCAGCCACTAAAAAGGTAATTATTAAATTTTAGTTAATTAAGCTACCGACATCAATAATTACCACCTAATTATGTGTCCCCCTGTGCGCATAACCTGACAGTAGATGTGGCCTTCACGTAAATCTAAGCGCCTTGTTTTAAAAAAACCTGCCTACTCAACTTTATTCACCCTGTATAATTAACTAGTGGCAGTACCCGGTGACGACTGGGTGTGTTGAAACGACCCTACAACTCTTCTTTGAACGCTTCTTGAAATCTCAGTTGCTTGCATAACGTAGTCGACCAACACACCCACTACTTGGATTTGGGGGTCGTAAGGTCCTCAGCCAAAAATTACTGCTCTATGCCCATCAGATAACAACGAAACTTGATCGAAACATTTTTTTCTCTTTTCCGATCTTGGACTTCTTTGACCGCTGGAATTACGTCATTCCAGAGGTGTAGCGGCTATTGGCCGGCTTTCCTTCAGTTGCAGTAATGAACGTATTCACTAGCCACTTTAAAAGAAAGCCACGAAGCAAAGAAGCAGAAACACAAAGCCTATCTGCTCCGACGAGCAAATCACGCAGTGCCACTCCGTGCTGGCGATAACTGTAGCTTTCGCAGTCCTTCCCGACGCGAAGGAAAGAGTGAAAGCATATATCGAAAGGGCTACAGAGTACCTTTAATTTATTACGGGTCTAACACGTTATGGAATCCATAAAAAAACGTGTAATTTCTTTTTTTTTAATATAGAATAGACCCTGCAGTTCTTGTTTGAGACAAACCAGTTGCTTAAAACACATTAGATAGCTTTACATCATGTGAACGCCTTGGGTTTCTCAAGCGTCTTGGTGCACCGCACTGCGCATGCGCTGAGTCCAAGCCATTGTCAGAGTTTTTGTTTTGGGTAATACTGTGTATCGGTGTGTGTCCGGTCACTGTGGGATCAGTGGAAACCAAAAATAAAAGAGGCTGCCACCAAGTCGATACCTCCCGAAACATTCCAAAGGTATTTTTTACTAAAATGGCGCTTCTGCCTTGGCCAAATGCAACGCCTTACAGAAAGCAACACGATATGGTCTCTTCCCACTCACTATCACTAGTTTCTCTTGACCTTGAGCTGGCGTCGACGCTTCCTCAAAAGCTTTTTCGTCATTTAGAAGCTCCGACTCAATGCTCCTGACATACATAAATAGCTTTCCCTCATTGGACGAATGTTTTGCAACAACTGTGCGCCAGAACAGAGCTTAACGCGTTTTGCTGCACTGCCCCGCTTACTTGGACTCTGGATCAACTTTTCTAAATAACATAGCATTCCTAGGGTAACTTTAAAATCCTTTTACGTCCGTGAACTTCCCATTATCTGCAGCGCCAAGCCCTAAAAATTTGTTGACATACATCACCGACATTGGATTAATTCAAAAACTGCAATGTTATGCACCCCAAGAATCCGGCGATTACGGTTTCATCTCCAACTTGGTTGACTCCTCTCTTCTGCCTGCTTTTCTTTTCTGCCCTCCTCTTTCTTGGTCCATTCGTTCCTTTTCGTCTCCCATAAAAGGGCAGCATGAAGGCGGCTTTGTGTTCCGGCTGAACATTGTGTTTTTGAATCAAGGGACTTCCCTCAATCTCGGTTTGGGTTGAGCACGCACGCTATGTTGCCGAAATTGCGTGCGCCCCAGAACCAGCCCGAAGAGGAGCCTGCGTTGCTTACGTAGCTCTCGTAGCCAGCGATCCGCGTGAAATAGGCTGCAGCGAAGGCTGCGGCTTCTCTCTCCGATTAAAATCGCGGGTTACGACGACAGCATAGCTGAGTTCGTGCGTGCGTCACAAGATGTGTATAAATCTGGAAAGCACGACTGCCGTGGGGGCACGCTCGTGTGCACATCCGCACCTGTTCGCATGGCCCGCGACGCGGCGAGTGGCGGCAGCTTGGCGCTGCCTGCTTGCAGGAACCGATGTAAACCAAGAAAGGGGTGATAGTATGGGGTAAAATTGCGTTCTGAATTCGTCCTCTGCTGTGCTGGTGTAGGCAGCCATCAAATATATGCCGCGATGCTAAGCCTGAAGTTCCATAAGTGGACGGGTCCTGGTGGTAAGGCTGATATGAATGCTTTCGAACACCAACAATGGGCCCATCCTTCCCCGTTGGTGAAAAAGGGAAGCCCTGCTTTCGCGGGGCACTTTCTCCGTTTGGAAGCTGTGTTTCTTCGCTGCCACAGCGCCGCATGCGAGAAACGCACGCCGGCTGCAAGTCTTTGGGTGAAAATCTAATCTAAATCTCGTTGCGGACAAGCGGGTTGGGGTTGGGTCGGTTTATCTTTCTGGAGCCCCAAACGCTGTGTTCTTCCCACGTTCTACACAGGTGAAACACCCCAGTAGGTTTTCCTCGGTTTTCCGCTGATAGGCCGATTTTTATTTCCTGCGTCTCTTGACCTATATACGGTCTGCACACAGACCGTGCGTTTTTGTAGGTTCCCTTCACCTCCCCATTACAGAGTTCGTCGGAACGGAATTTCGGTGCGAAATCGAGGCAGTGAGGAATTGTAAATTCCTTTGCTATGGAAGCAGCGCCCAAATGTTCAGCGACGATATACTTCATACACAAGAAGCAGACGGAATGTTGATGGCCCTCTGTCTGGACGAAACATATGCCGTATATCTAATACGTGTATTCTAAATCACATTGTGTAGCCCCATTCCAGAAATAGTCGCATTCGGGGCAATATGTGGAAGCCATATTGTCTTTGCGTCTCCTTTCAGCCCGCATGCTCAACCTCCTGATCGATTCCAACAAGTGGCAGGCTATGTTCGTGGCAGCTGCATTCAACAGCGTGGATACATTTTTCTTTGTCAGGTAAGGAATTACGAGGACACCCAAGCACACCTCATGATGTAGGGAATGAGAAAGTATTAGTCTCCAGTTGCCGAAGGTGTCCTCTCATTAGTATTCATCTGTGTCCAATTACCTGACACAACCAGTCATAACCATTATCATCGTTTTCCTTTTGCGCCTGCCTGTTCTTCGGTTCGGTTCTACGATCGACACGTACCGGCCTCTGCTAACCAAGCAAAGCGGACATTTAGCGGGAATGTAATTTGCTACTTGGTTAATTGCTACTTCACTATTAGCATGCTCAAATTACTCGTGTAGGTACCAGTGCGTGTTTCTGACACACGCATCCAAGCTGAAGGGCACCACGCATTTACTAGGTCTACCTTTAGTCAGCTAAAGCCATCGAAGCTGCGTTGGCGTTGTCGTGTGTCCTCCTCTTGCCTCCTGCGGGGCGCCGCGCTTGATACCCGCCCAGACCAATATTACCTGATTTTAGTTTCGACTCAATCACTTTACGTTGTTTATAGTAGCCTCTGTAAAAATTACCGCAACCCGGGCAACCTTTCACCAGTTTTTTTATTCTTTAACTTGTCAGGCTTTTCTGTGCCATCCGTTGGACATTTTGTGTGCGAGCTCTTGACCATGACGGTACGGTATTTTCGATCTTCCGAGTTAAATAATGCTTCAGAAGAAAAATGTTCCTACATATTTGTTACAGCGGGGATTTATGACACTTGGAAAGCCGAATATTTCGGTTTCCTAAAGAGGCCCGAGACCTAAATAAGAGCTGTGACCACACGTACGACTACAAGCACTCGGTGGGTACAGTTATTGCGACACGAAAACCACGCGACGAGATTCCGAAGGATGGCGCATGCATACGCAGCTATGGTTTCCTCTACCATGTGCAGGCACCATAGCAAGGCCATCGTGCTAGAATCTCTCTAACTACGTAACTCTCAATTTGCACTCAGGCGTGCTCATTTCGGTATTCTCGGCGCAAGAATGTCTCTTCGAGTTTCCGTTATCGACGGCGAGTAAATACGAAACCACATAGGCTTACTTCCGGCCGTCAGGCAGAACGAAACGCGTTTTAAAACACGACGCCTACACTCATTCGTGACATCTTTAACATGCGCACGCATACGGCGACTTTCTCGTGCTTGAGCCATCGCGTGACTATGTTTCTCTATTAAACACACGGTTAGTTCGTTCTCGCAGTCACTCTACATTTTTGACGACCATGACCAGGTCCGCCACTCCAATACGCCTCTGCTTGCTGTGGCACCCTCTTCAGTCGTCCCAATTTTCTGAATGCAATGAGAGACGCGTGGCAGAGCTGCAGGGCCGTAAAAATGACATGGTGCCAAAGAAGAAAAAAAAGAAACGTTGAGGATGGTTAAGCTTTCCTTTAAACCATGAAACTTTCCGTACGGTGAAAGCTTTCCGCTCCAGCTCGCACCCCATCTGTTGGAGCAGCGCTTTACGATCACGGGAGTCTCAGTGGGCTCCGCAAGCTGGCGCTACGGTATTTTTCACTCACACCGACTTTCACTTACGATCAACGCCGCCGACGACGCCGCCTTTTTTGCGGCCCCAGAATCTTAAAGCTATAAAGAATCCGGGACATCTAAGCATTTCTAATGAGTTGGGGATGCTAAAGCATGAATGTGCAGCTGAACGCTTTAGACGCCTTGCTTTGACCTCACGTTGTCCAAGGGCTTTACAATCTTGCCGCTTGGGACTCTTCGCTTTACGATCCGCCTGAACGCTCTCGAATGGCTTCGATCTGTCTCTACGCCCTTCGCGCTTGCTGGTTCCTGTCGCCGTGAAAGGGGGGCTGCCTATCGCTACTGCCGAGTGCATTCTCGCGCTATAGAACGCCTCGTGCTATGCAATTCTCCGAAGCAGCCGTTCCTGTTATTAACGCCGGATGCCGGTTGTTTCGCGCAATGGGCCATTTAAGACTTTCGATTTTAAAAAACGAGCGGAAATTAAGCCAAGTGCCGATGAAGAGAATCAAGGGAAATTGAATGCCCAAGCCTCCCGGTGACTATAGACGCAACTCGCAGTTAAAGAACTTACTTTACGAGTTATAAATCCAAAACAAAATAGAGCAGCTTGAAAATACAACGCGCGATTACGAACCTAATGTTGTAGACGAGGATGATGGGGTTCTTGGTAAAGCATCATGACGAGATAATAACGCTCATACTTCCGATATTGAAGCGAGTAGGACACACACGGTGCGCTACCTTCCAAAAACTTTGTTTCGAGGAGCTTATTTATTGATTGTAGGGTTTAACGCGCCGACGCAACGCAGGCGATGAGGCGCGCTGTATTGGAGGGCTCAGGATTAATTTTGACCACCTGGGGATCTTTCACGTGCGCCGAAATCTCGTACACACGGGCGTTTTTGCTTTTCGCCTCCATCAGAAAAGCGGCCGCCGCGGCCGGGAATCGAACGCCCGACCTCGTGGTCAGCAGCGCAACACCTTAGCCACTGAGCCACCACGGCGGGTCGAGAAGCTTATTTATTTATTGCTAATGTATTCACGGGATTTTTATTCGCTTACGATGTTCAGTTAGCCAATATAATTTGTTTGTGTGTATGATGGAACGAAGTAATTGCCATCACTTTGAATATTTTTGAGGCGTGTATTTCTGTTTTAGCACTTTCGTGTTATTTTTGTCCAATTTGATTTTATGCCTTGCACTTGCACTACGCCAACGGCCGACATTCTTCCCCAATTATTTTCTGAAAGTAAATTTCATCCTCAGTTTCTAGGAGCAGTTTCTAGGAGCTTCGTGTGAAGTTTTACAGGTTTCTCGGGAGCCAACAAATCTACGACTATTATTAATCACGGCACCTTCAAAGCCAGATTACCAAGCGTTGCGGCATTATTTTAGCTCCCTGGCGTATACAAAGGATTGAATTTGGTCACTGGGAGATGTACATTCCTAAATAAACGAAAGGAAGAATATGAGTTGAGGAAAGAAAATTAAAAAGCTGAAAGTTTTGAAAAATATGTTAAAAGTTTAACAAACTTCCATATGCCGCAGCACTATACTGAAATTTTGTAAAATGTTTTCATGGCCCCTGCGAAATGGCTGATAGTCGTGGTGAAAATAAACCTCCAAGCCACGCGGCGTAGCCTGGTGCACCCCTTGCAAAAGAAAAGCGATCACTAAGCATACCTTCGATAATAGCCTTTGATGGTAGCCGAGCATCCCATGATTTGATGATAGCCCCAGTCAGGGACCTCGTTTCTCTGCTCCATTCCCCCGAACCCGACGTTTTCGGGAAATCGCATACAGCGTCGACCCACGTCCCCGCGCAACCCAGGGCTATAGCCCACTCCTTTAAATTTATTTAACCTTACGCCAACTAACCCCGTTTCTTCGAACACAGAGCGTGGCGGAGTCGTATATTACATTGTGGTACATTGCTGCAGAAAACAAGGTAAGCTAGACTAAAACGTAGAGCATCCCTTCGTGCAATGCGGCAGCACACACGTTGACCCCGGTACAACCTTTGATTATGCCGCGAACGCCACGACAGCTGCAAACGGCACGAGTGCAAGCTAGACACGAAATTTGAGCTTTACGACTCTAGGATGCGTTATACGTGTAGGTTCACAAGCCAGTCGATGGTGTGTAGTGATCATGGATGCCTGTATGTCCCAAAGTTGGAGAATCCGCTCTTAGAATGAGACTTCCGACAAGTCCACGGCTCGACATAATTTGCTCGTTGTAACGACTGATGATGGTAATTTTGAGATTAATTTACGCAAAATAAGCGGTTGCAGTCGTGAAACACATCGAGTAATAGGCTTTCCCTGTCTCTTAGCAATATGCGAAACGTGTAAGTGAATACAAGTACAATAGAGTCTGAATGATTACTTCGCATAACAAAAAAAATATTTTAGACATAGGAGACGACTTTGAACGGCGAACGGTAAACACGTTTTCCTGACATACGAGTTTTTCCTGTTGGCGTTCAAAAGACGCTCCAGCTTCGGTGTACGGGGCGACGGAAACAACGGCGTCAGGAAAAACGGCGCAATAAAATCCTGCCTCGGGTAGTGCCAGCCGTTTGGGGCCAAGGTCGCCGATCGCTTGCTAGAGGGGAATACATAAGCAGGCCCAGTCATTTTGTATACGTGCTTCCCCGGCTGCATAGGAAAATGATCTGGGGCCCGTCTCAGACCAGATAACAAACGCTCTGTCCTTGCTACTTTCATGCTTACGCTAATGTACATTAAGCATTAAAAGTACGGCGCTGTGCTACTGGTTTGTAATAACTAGGAAGTATTTCTCCACCGCAGCTGCATAATTATGATGCTGCGTTTGTTTACCTATAACGTGGCTAGGCACTCTCGTAAAAGGTAAACCGGTCAGGAATGCAACCTTCTTACAGGGCATCTCGCACGAGGAATCCTCGTAACCACCGGAACATTCATCGCACGGCAAACTCGCGTCAAGAGATTCTTTTACAACGTACCAACTAATCTCTTTCGCCCACTAAAAATCGCCTTAATAAAAATAACGTATGCGCGAGCATTCATCGGAATTTGCGGCGTAGGAAGTTACACTCTTAAAATTCGCCGCAGGTGGGCTTCCCCACAACACTCCAGAACAACCAATAATCGCGACGAAATGTGCAAATTTGACGAATGAGGAGGCAAAGCATGCGATTAGAGCAAAATATAGCATGTGCGCTGTTGCAACAGCGCAGCTAGTAATTTTAGCTCAAATCGCTTCCTGGGCCTCGTCATTCGCGAAATTTGCACATTTATTATTGAGTGATATTTATGAGTGCAGTTGGACACACCTTCAGACCCGCGCACTCCATGCTTACAGTTTCAGACGAAGAAATGCGTGAGGCAAGCCGCTGGTTTAGTGGAAATGCATGTTTCAACGAGCAGCAAGCGGAAAGGCTCAGTCAGTTCTCTCCCATTGCGGCTGTATACGGGTGGTAGTTGAACAACGTAACCTACAAGCCTACAAGTCAGTTTTAAAACGCCGAGTTTAAGTTGGTTATATTGAAATGATAGTTGGGTTCAAATTCGTATTAAAAGACACGCAGAATAAGCAGGAAACGGGATCAATGACGCATTGATTAGGTTGAACATGAAATGAAGAGTGGTATTTGTGGTACACGGTTAATAGATAACACAAAACACCCTTTCTCTTTATACTCTGGCCCACTTTTCCACTGGCTGATGTCAGTCACTTCGGTAACATGAGGATGACTGCCAATTATTGCTGCAGTTGAACTTACAGAGGTGTCTGCTGTCATTTTCGCCTTGTCCGTACATATGTCCGTACATACGCCGTACATACGCCGAGTAAATACCTGCACTGGTATCCTTACTGACAGCATAATAACATTGCTGGTACAATCAAATCAGTGCACCGCGTTGAGTTTTCATCAGCACCACACTTCTGCAGCCACTAAATAAGCCATACAGACCTAATGTAGTGGAGATTGGAATTGTGCTGGGACAACAGCTATTATATTAAGGTCCTTATCAGGAGTCATGTCATTTCACCCAACTATACTCTCCAAGTCCCTCCCCGTCCAGACCCTTCCTTCACAAGGTCGCGGTACAATGAAATTCGAGCCAAAAAACAAAAGGCATCCTCCACGGACGTACACTTTCTGCTTGAAAGGGTTTTGGCACCGGATCCGCGTTTCAGAGGTGCAGGTCGCACTGACCCCTATCTTTCCCCCCTCCTCCTACACTATTCTGTAACGCATTTACCATTATCGAAACCAGCTTCCGACCCAATCTCAATTTCTCTTTCTGGTCAGCGCTTCAGGGCTTTTCTTGAAGTCGCGGTGAAACGAAATCCAAGCGACGAAAAGGCACCCTCCCCAATAGTTATTATGATACCGTGGAACCAAAACGACATGGGCGAAGGGGGGGGGGGGGGCAGTACACTTTGGCGTAAGACACTTCAGTGAAGGTCACGTTGATGCCTGAATTGCGGCGCATGGTTATTTCGATGTGCCGACTATAGGACGCACGAACGTTTCGGTTCACGAACTATTTGGTGCACACGCACCGAACGTTGCGCACATTTCGTTGCCTATCCTTCCCTCTTCATCGAGCAAGCTTGTACTGAGGTTTGAGAGGTGCCTGTGGACGGTGCCTGTGTTAAGCTTTGGTCTTGTTAGACATTACAAAATACGTGCGATTGGAAAGAAGGACATGAATTTTAGTCTATAAAGATGTTGCTAAATGCTTTTTAACATTTCTTGCTGCTTTGTGCAGTGGGTTCCTGATGTGCTTTATAACGGCGAAAAACAACTACAGCGGGGCAACAACCATCTTCTTTGCCATTGTGCTGCGACATCTCAGGTAGGCAAAGTACAAATCCGCTATGTCGGTAAAACAGCACAAAAATAGGACGTGTTCAGTCATTTTTGAGGTTTTTGACGCATGGAAGGTGGCAAGGTTTATACAAAACAAAATACGGCCGATGAAAAATTCGAGGATTGAACAGGAGACGCGCCTTGCCATCCTTGACAACTTGTTTGGTTCTGAATTCTTGAGGGGTGAAAGACTTCGGATATATTAACAATATTACTGCATTTGTTAACAGCGTCAGATAATTTTGTGACAACGCGTATGAGGTCTGGCCAATTCGTGCTTAAAATATTTTTGTGGTTCCCTCGCATTCCGTACCTTAAAACGTCGTTTGCATGAACAAGAAGCGCTTACACGTACGGCTTTGTCAAAATTTTGTGGGACCCTGTACGAAGGAAATAGAGAAAGTTCCCTTTGCTCTTTTTAGCCACGCTACCAGCAGACAGCGGCAACCAAAGCGCCCCCGCTGGGCCGCACGCTTGCTCCTGCCACGGTCGCCGCCGCCCACAAAATTTTGACACGCACTACATTTCAACACACGCTTGTTAAATACATGATTGTTGCCACGAACCTAAAAACAATGAAGATCAAGTTGTGAGAATTTGTAGAAAATTTCGGATCCAGGCTTGTGCCTTGGCACTGGGAAAAACCTTTTTTTCTTGACAGCTTGAAAAGGATACCTCCGCTCGATTCGCCCTGTACGCCGACGATGTCGTCGTCTGGACAGAAGCGGCCGACTACGATGGCAAGGAAGCCATGCAGTCAGAACTTCAGGCTGCCGTTTTTAGCCTAGAACGCTCTTTGTCCGCCTTCAACCTGGAACTTTCACCACAGAAGACGGAATTTGTCAACATCAACGGCAAACGCAAAACTGATCTGTCTCATATCTTGACCCTTCATTTCGGCGGTACATCAATCTCATCCCAAAACGGAACCGTCCGACTTCTCGGTCTCCAACTGAGCAGCTGCAATAGCCCTCAAGCATGGATTCGGAGCCTTCGTACCACCTGGCGTGCTACGATGCATCTTATTACTCGGATCTCAAGCAAGTACGGTGGTTCACAACAAGCCTCTTGTCAAACCCTCGCCAGAGCAGTGGCCCATGGCCGGCTAGCATACGGTTTTCCAATATATAACTTCAGCCCCCGGCATCTGCGCGATTTGGAAATACTAAATCGTTCTATGATTCGAACCATCACGGGTCTCCCTCGACACACCAGAAATGATCTTCTAGAGTTGGCAGTTCCTCTTCCCCCGATACGACAACTCGTGGAGGAAACTCAGCTACGTTTTCAAACGCGTCTAGAATGCTCACCGCAAGGACAAGCAATCTTAAAATGGGACGCGTTAAACAGCGTCTCTGAGGAGGCACCCTTTCAAGGTACTATCCCCCCATGGGAACATCCACCGCTTGGACTCATCAGACGACGGCCTATACGGCGCTCCAACCTGGCGGCTAGAGAGCGTCTTGTGAGGCGTATACGGCAAGACAAAGCCATTGACGAACTAGATGTTTTCACAGACGCAGCAGTGGCCAACAATGCCGCAGCGGTAGCTTGGACTTGCCCTGAATTTCCACCCCTGGATGGGTCCTGCAATATCACACAAATCCATGGCCTAGTAGCAGAAGCTCGGAATTCTAGGTGCCCTTCAAAGCATCCAAAAGAATCCCCCGTCACTTCCTCAAACTAAGCTACGCGTTATCACAGACTCCCACGTGGCACTTCGTGAATTAAATCGTTCTTTCACCCCAAACGAAACTGCCACTACTATACTGAGAAAAATTCAGGAGCTACGGCAAGAATTCGTATCCGTTCGTTTGGTTTGGACCCCGGCGCACACCGAGGGTGACACAGAGAACCAGTTAGCCCACATGACTGCCCGGGAGAGTCTCTCACATCCTCCCGTGGTTTCTTCTGACCCACTCCCACAGGACGCGACCTGGCCTGAAAACTACCGCAAAGCAAAGATCCTTAGTCGTCAGCGCCTCCAGAAATCCTCCCCTGTGGGTTTCCTCATACCGCTAAAACGTCTCCCCAGAAAAGGAGAAGTTATTGCAAACAAGATATACACAAACTGTGCATATACCCCCGACATTCTCTTTAAATGGACCTATCCTCGTACAGCATATACTCCAAAGGCATATTTTGTGGGGAATGAGTCGTTTCCAATCTTTACCACCTTATCTGGATGTGCTCTGCCTTTTCACAAGGCCGATCGGAACTTTTAACACTACACTCCATCCCGTGTGATGAACAGGACCATATTAGCCAAATGCGTGCTAATCCCTCTTTATTAGAGGCAATTGTAGAGTTCTCTCTCCAGAATGGTCTCTATAAAGCAGTTTGATTCGTGATTGACTCAGCCCTGTATGGGTCAGTGATTCTGTGACAAGTGCGAACTGACTTTTTATGGGACAAAAAGTGCAAATGTGTTATCGATTACTTTTATTTTCATATTTTTTTTCCTTTTCCCACTCTCCCCCATCCCCTTCAGGGTCTTATGACCTCCTCCAATAAACAGCCAATCAATCAATCATTTTGTAGAAAAGCCGTTGTCTACGTTCTATACAAATACACGAAGTAAATGTGGGTTAGATGTAGTACGCCGCTTCGAATTGTAAACAAAGTAAATAATGGGCAGCCTATAATTTTTCTTGAAAGCGGAGCTCATTTTCTCATGTTTATTCTAAATTTGTCTATTAAGTATACCAAAACAAAACAAAAATATCCCCTCGCAGGCAATAAACCTAAACTGGTGCATTTACAGGCGTACTCTTGTGAGATAGGTGTGTTTTGGCTGAATACTTTGTCGTTCCTATTAGCTTGTCCAAGCATCTTGACTTTTGAGCTTTTTTTTATAGTACTCATACACGCTTTGGAGTCCACCTAATTCGGAACGCTACACGTTTATTATTTCGAAAAAGCTTACAGGTTCCTTTACCTGAGTACTTTTGTAATCGCTCGCATGCGACGTAGCACCGTGGGAAAGCGAGAAAATTACGCCCGCAACTTGTGGTTTCCGTTCTACTCTCTCAGGACTAGCGTTCCGCTATTCTTCGTCATTATGTGCATCTACATGGTTCCCGCCTTCACTTCGGGTCCTGACCTCCCGACCTTCATGGACAGAGTTCACTGCGAAGTATCGGAGCACTGGTGGGACCTCTTGGTTCAAGTCCGGAATTTCTACAAGGTCACCTACAAGGCAGGCTTGGCATATATTGTTACGCTGCGCGCACAAAATGAGTGTACACGAGGCCACTGTGTCATCATATTTGACCGCATGTATCGCCTTCATAGGCTCTTGGTGCGTAAGCGGTATTCGGGCGTTGCCTCAGCCTCCACTTCTCGCCTTAGCCGTTTACATAGGACGATTAAAAACTGAAAACCACGGCCAAATGTTTTGAAAAGCTGCTGTTTGAGAGGAAAAAATCGCTGCAAGTGCGCGATTCCGCCGCGATAGGCATTATATCGGTCTCATGGGCTAAGATGGAATGGTATTCAGTACATCAAATGGGGGTTTCAGACTGCACCTAGGAATGGCCTCTTGTGCGGTGCTAGGCCCCTATTGATTTAGCCAAGCTGAATCGAACGGTTATTCAAACTCCACCGCGAGGCTTAGAGATATACGGACATGCTTTAATATTCGGTGTTATCTTTGCGCGATTTATATCGTTTGTGTGCGAATTTCGTAAGGCCCTGCGTTCTTTTCTTTGTTGGGTATGATAATGCGCCGCATGCGTGTTGAAATTCGCGGCATTTTCAATAAAGCTCAGCTGGAAGTTAGCGCTTGTGCCCGTCACCTCTTTCTGCGCTTGTAAATTTTCTTGCGCTAAGCGAGGTTATGGATCTCCGATAGCAACTAGCCCAAACCCAAACTCTACTAAGCTATATTTTTCATTTTTTCAGTGGTTAACCTAGCTCGCAAGAACGAACTTGAGCATGCCCATGAATGAAACATACGGCGTGGCACGCTGCTAGCATCGCACATGAGGCAGTTCAATGCGACGTCGCGCTTTTTTAGCCTTTTTTTTTCTTTTTCGATATAGCAGCATTCAGTGCACTAAGGGGCTTCCTTCCTCCACGGTTGTTTCAGACAATGCTGCCACATCTTTGGTACATCTCAGCGGACTTCCAAGCGTTCTTGATTTCTCTTGTAGCAGTTGTGCTTCTGAGGAGGTAAGCACTCGCTTCATTAACACCGCAAACGGTAATTAATACGTGGAGCGCACTTATGAGTGATCCTATTGCGTTTTGGCGTTGCCTGGTCTGTTTGTTACTAATATTCACGGAGCATGTCCCGGCGCACGTTATGGCTACGTCTTGCGCACCTTCTGACAAGTCATCGCAGCAAGGGCGCGCCCCAAATTTGACACCACAGCTTGCGGGCATGTTTTCTTGAATAATTACGGTAACTGTCACGTCTGGTACTTGGGACGAACACTAGGCGCCCTTGTACATACGTTTACACCATCGCGCATAGGCACCAACATATGACAAAGGAGGATTTAACTTAACAACCTGTGGGTTCGGGCAGGTTGGTACTCTATGGTCAACACCTGTAAGCGCAGTCAACACCTTTAAGCGTCTTACATGTGAATTTTTTTCGCGCCTAAATATGTCGGGCAGAGCAGGAGCTTCGTCATCTAAAATGACAACGCTGCGGAACCAACCATCACGTCGGGAGACCACGGAATAACCACAGTCGATTCAGAAATATTGGGAAGCAAAATATGAACGCATTTTCTGAAATAAAAAAATACAATTAAGAAATAATTTAGCAAAATAGCAAGGCAATAAAGACAGCAATAAAAATGGTTATCAATCCTCAAAAAAGCTGAAAACGGGAGCAAAAATAAAAACGAGAGAAATGTAATACAAAGTAAAGCGGCAAAAACAAAACAATACCATTTACACACATAAAAAAAACCCAATAATGGGGACAACAAGACACTACAGCGAGTTGGCCGTTTTGTGTACCAATAAGGAGGAACCCCATTTCACGGATAGTTTAGCCGTGATGCCGGGTGTATTGTTTAAATCACAAAAGGCGAGGTATGGCTGGCTGCAGCGAAAGAATGTTTCCGTGCATTCCGTTAAGATGAACACCAAGAGTGTCGGCGAGCTATCCACGCAGCGCTATCTCTAGTTGCCGGTCGGAAATTCGGCGCACGCGCAGTACGCCAAGTTGCGGCGTCTGTTAGCTTCGTTCTGTTAGGTCGTTGTTAATTTTTTACTTACTTTCTGTTTTAATGATTTTTGTGTTTGAATTTTGCTTAATTCGCATTGTTATTACTCGGCCTCCCGTTTTTTTTTTTTGTCAAGAAAGAACTGCAATTGTTCTGTGGCCTCCTCCGAAGTTTCCTGCGTCTGAGTTCGCTTTCTTTTTCACTGCACAAGTTTCTCCTGTGCTGAATGGTTGCTTTGACCCCATGACCACAGCGTATCTATGCGCCTACCATTAGGCTATATAAAGCAGCATACGTGCAAGGTATCTAGGTTTCCGAGCTAAGCGAGCAAAGAGTGTGTAACATGCAATAAATTCCTGTATAGTTATAAGTTGATACGTGCAACTAAGCCTTTTTCCAATTGCATTCTATCTGTATTTCACTTTTTCATTTCATTGATGTCTGATAGAATAAAGTGAGGAAAGGAAGACAACACACACCGCGCTCTGCGATGTCTTCTTTCCCTACGCCCCATCCTTGCGCATTTTATCTGATCATGCCAAAAGATCAACTAGCCCCTCATATCGCTTTGTTGATACTTATGTTTAATTCTTTAGGATGACTAACGACGCTGAACGTCAGTCTCCATTTCATGTGCCATTTATAAAACACTAAAAAAACCTGGATTATTTAGGAAAAAGCCTAACTTCTATAAAACATGCCAGACGATGCAGCAGAGCAAGCCTGGCATGTGTAGATTAACAACTTTCTCCCTTCCAGGCGCAAGAAACTGGCCATCTGTGCATTTGTCCTCATGTCCGTGGTTTCGTGTGGCATAGCCACGTGGCAGATCGCCGGCACGCATCTGCCTCCTTTCATGATGTTCCCCATGGAGTCGCCAGAGTAAGCACTGTTTTGTAGAGGCATTATTTTGTAGAGAGAGAGAGAGAGAGAGAGAGAGCGTGCGTGCGTGCGATGCCGTTCGGGTTAAGTAACGTCCTGTAAGTGTAAAGTGGATGAAAGACACCGTTCATCGCAGCTTAAAATGAAAACATACCCATGCAATCTGGATGACATATTTATTTTCTGTTCACAATTTTTGAGCCATTAAAATGGCGTGACGAGGCTCTCGAAATCCTCGCCAATGCGGGCCTTCAGCTCAACATCAGAAACGCTGTTTCGTCCCTCGAAGCATAAAAGTTTTACATCACGTCGTCAGCAACGAGGGAATTCGGCCTGACCCAGACGAGATTGTTGTTGTCATCGGCTTCTTACATCTTACTCTTGACGCTTTACCCTCGTCAACAACTTCGCATCAGTTTCTTCGCCCTCAAACAAGCTTGTACACTCCAGAACCCCTTTGTGTGTTCTGACGACTGTGAAGGGCCTCTCCAACACCTGAAGAACGCGCTGACCTCAGGGCGAGAATCCATATAAACCTGCGCTGTTCTCTTGCAGTTTGATGGTCAACATCGAGAATGGAGTATTTCTCACAGCAGTCGTTCTCTTAGTTCCGCTCAGAAATAATATACCATTACCGTGCAGGACTGCTCCGCTGTGGTTTGGGTGGTGTAGAAATGTGGACTCTACATCTCTGGCCGCCCCTTTACAGTAGAAATTTTACAGCAGAAATTTCGACATTACTTCTACAGCTGCCCGTTGAAGCTGACTTTCCGATGTCCACTAATGACGTGTGTGGACAAACTGGTGTACAACGGAATTTTTTCAGTGTTTTGTGTTTTCTTCTTGAAGGGCTCATAGAGCAACGTATTGCTTTTACCGTCCAGCACAAAGGGCTTCCGGAGCATTATCCTGGCAGGCGTCTTTCGCGTCCAAGCACTCGCACATCAGCGCTTTTCCCTTAATGCGTGCACGGGAGGGGGTGGCTGCAGAGGTATGGAGGGAAGGGGGCGTGCAAGTGCATGCAGGCTTCACACTTTAGCCGTTGACATATCCGTTCTGCTGGTGGGAGATTTCAACGCGGACGTCTCGCTTATTGATGCCACCTGACTGCTGTCCTCCATGGTCGAGCGGTATTGGTTGGTGTGTTTTACACAGAGTGTAAGATGTCTACGCCGAGAAAGGTAAACAGGCAGCTTCTGATTTATCCGCTAGAATAACACTCTGGTCCTTCCATGTTTCCTTCAGCTAATTAGATAGGAAGTAGGCTCAA
This sequence comes from Haemaphysalis longicornis, assembly GCF_048455015.1. NCBI lineage: Eukaryota > Metazoa > Arthropoda > Arachnida > Ixodida > Ixodidae > Haemaphysalis > Haemaphysalis longicornis. The sequence continues at coordinate 158,976 of NW_027526330.1, read as the reverse complement.
TGCCAAATTACAAACGTGTTTTGTTTTGCGCGCTCTTTGTGCTGCGCCCAGACTCGCTGGTCGTCCTCCTTCACAGCGTGGAAAGGCACTGATTTTTGTTTTCAATAAAATTGGCCGATCCCATTTGTAGCTGTGAATCGACGTAAAGCGAAGCAGTGGCAAGTGCGTCGAAAAGTCCGCTACCTAAAGAGAAACGTTCAACGTCGCAATCCCCGAGGCGAGCAGGTGTACAAACCATTTTTCAAAGGTCGACGTTGGAGTATCCGGTTAAAACAAATGGTGTGGCTTTGTCGTGACCTTAGTCGTAACCGGTAATCACAGCCCCTAGTGTGCACTGTTCGAAGCGCAGGGCGAAAAAATTCCTCATTTGCGTTGCACCAGGACTGATGTAAAGAATGGCAAAAGCGATTTCCACGTTCTCCTTGTCTAGCGCAACGCACGCGTCGCTGACACCATAAGCGAGGAGAGCTCGACCTCTCTTCTCGGGCAGCGACAGGGCCGACGTTGACACGGCAGGGTGGGCTGCCGCTGCGACGAAGCGCCAGAATGCGCGGAGCCAGCTCCATATCGTGGTAGAAACCCAGCGGCGTATCAGTGTTGGGAGCAGTTTAGCGTGCGGCAGCAGCTGCAGCAGCAGCTCCAGAAAGCCAGAAGAAGAAGCAAAGATAGCTTCGCTTAAAAAAGTAGTAGCTTTAAAAAAAGAGCGGTGAAATTTAACCCCAGGTTTACATTTTTCTTCAGTTTCACCTGTCCCTGACGAATATTTTCTCCGGGTATAAGACGCTTTAAGCGCAGTGTCACTGTGGATCGTAGGTATATCGGGGATAACTCCTTTCCACCATTTTGGTTACGGTTTTGTTCCAGTTGGGGATCGTTTTAACAGCAGAGCTGTCTAACTAGGCCGTACGTTGTCCAAATCGAACAGAAAACCTCCAGTCGGAAAGAAAAAAACGCTTCCCGTGGTGGGACTCTAACCTTGGTCCCTCGCCTTATGAAACCGTTTTCTACCTGATTCAGCCATCACCGCTTTCCGGGCGCACAGCATTATTTACTTTCGGTTATTTGTAGCGTTGGCTTTGAAAAGCCGGGTCTCCGACAAAGGGGGAGGGGCCGCCAGATCTGCTGTTCTCCAGCCTTGCACCACTATTGCAAGCTGCTCCAATTTCTAACATCGGGCTTACAATGCGTGTATAAAAATTGTAGATGTAAGCCTACTGGAGGCTCTTTGGCACCTCCATTTACTTCCTACAGTTTTTATTTGCATTGATACAACCTCACGTTCAGTTTGCTCTCTCCACAGGGTTATCGAAGCCATGGCAAATGAGTATTACCTACTGCCGTTCTACCATATCGTGTGCTACTTCTCTGGCTGCATCACCTTTCTCGTCATGGAAGATTTCAGGCAGCGGAAGGTTTCTAAAGTAAGTTACCCTCGCCTGGGGTGTACCCAGTCCCGGTGTTATTCCCAAGTCTAGTATTATGGCGTTATGAAGCGAATGCAACAATAAAGCAGCATGCTTCATACGAGGCACTAGCATTGCGATGCGGCGTTCGGTGTGAGTGCGCTGTGCCCACAAATGAGAGCAGAGCCCCTTCGGTACTGAACGCAGGTTTGCCTCCCGATTCACTGGAAACTCAACTTGCTTGCTCCTTAACAAACTACATTTTAGAGAGCCCATACCCTCCCTTCCTAAACTTTTTACTTGCGTTCTGGTTGTTTTGTCAACTCATTCTCATCTTACCCCGAGGAAAAAAAAAAAACTTTCACCTTCCAATGATGGACCACACCTGAACCAACTGTTTTAAGCATGGACTATTTCAGAAGCAACCATACTGGAATTTAGGTTGCTAAGTGTCACATTTTAGGGGTTTAACAAGCCGAAGCTACTCCTGAGCTATGAGGCGCGCCGTAGTGGAGCGCTTCGGATTAATCTTGATCACCTGTGGACCAACGACCGCCGAATCTCGACACACGGGCATTTTTGCTTTTAGCCTCCATCTGAAAAGCAGCAACCGCGCCCATGATTAAACCCGCGTCCTTGGGCTCAGCAGCACAACGCTTTAGCGACTCAGCCGCGGCGGGGGTTGGGATTAATCCGGCCAATGGTGTTAAAATGAGAGTAGTGTTGACAGCATACTGGGGTCTCGACGCCCCCAAATGTAATACTCTTAGCGAAGGAATCGAACAGAAATTCCGAAGTAAAAGACATATAACGTAAGGAAGAAATGTTTTTTTTTTTTTTGGGGGGGGGGGGGGGGGGGGGGGTAGGGGGAAGGTGTAGTAGATGTTGGCAGGGGGCGACAGTAGGAGAAGAGGAAGAGGAGGATCGGACGCGTTCGCTGCAAGCAGACGATTGCACATTGCACATTGGACCAAATTGCAAGCAGACGCTTGTCTTCTTTCGCTACAGTAGAAACAAAAACAGAGGCACGGGAAGGGGAAGAAGAGGTAGAACATACTGTTTTGATGCTCAGTTGTTGGCACTATTTATTGCCCAGCTAAACCTAATTCGAAATTTTTCACCTCTCGCCAACATTACGTCAACGGCACTATGGCGCACTACCATTTTTACGATGCTTCGGGACGAGAACAATAGTGAGGTTCGGCAGTAACGGCTGCCCAAAGAGGACTGCAATATGGACGCACGGGCGCGTTTGCAGCACACATTTTGTTCGATGTTTCGCGCGCTGTCGTCTTTGGCGAGTAAAACTGGCCCCCTCAGGCTGTAACACCCGCAAACAGCCGCATATGGGACAGTATAAGCTGATGTGTAACCTCCTTATTGCAGTGTTAACCATACAATGAATGAGGAACTTGTTCTAATTGATTATTCACTATGTATTTAAACACCGAAAAAAGCAACTAGGCAGGCTACATGACAGCATACCCAGTGACTTTTGTTTCACGCCCCTGTCCCGCATCGTTTTTGAAAGACATCTTCGCTCCCTAATTACAACGGAGACTTGGAGCGTATTCAGGCATTATTTGCAGAGTGTCTTTCATTATGACAATATGGGGTCGGTAGAGGAGTTCCTTTGTCAGTAGCACCTCGGAAATTCCAGTGTGGCGACATTAACAGTGTGCCACTGTACCCTAGCAGATGACGGGGCGACGGTGGTGCTGGCCATGGAAGGGGTGAGGCACATGAAGATTGCATATTTACTTTCATACCGAGCCCCGAATTTCGCTATTTTAAGCGGCGAAAAAATGAGATAAATGCAAAAAGATTGCTCGATGTTCGTAGTTGGCTCGCGTTTTGACCTGCGCCCGTCCTGTACCTTCTTTATTGTACTTGTCCTTTATGCGAAGTTTTTTCAGCTATTAAAATGATTCACCAACTAGCCCAACAAGACGCTGTACTGAGCTTTATTTTAGCTAACCTTGTGTTTTATTTTTACAAAACTACGTGGCAGCTGTTTTCTTACCTTTTTGTGGGAAATAATTGAAAGGTAAGGGGTAATTTTGTAAGCAAAACAGTATTTCGCTCCGTGCTTCACAGTAGCTTTACGTGCCTACATCGCCGATCGCTGAAATGGAGGATTCACGGAAAATTAACATACAGTGGACTCCCGTTAAGACGAACTCGAAGGGACCGTTAAAATTAGTTCGTATTATCAAAAATTCGTCTCAAGCCGATGTTTTTTGCGTTGTGGATGTTACAAGAGAGCAAAAATATTGTTCGTCTGGACGTGAGTCCACTGTACTCGAGAATACAGCCACTTCTAGAGTACGTCAGGTCGGTGCCGCATCACAGAACCTATAACGATAGCAATAGCGGTGTGCGCCGCAACAGCAGGCATCAGTAAGGTGACACGGATGGCCATGACAGGGACAACGCAAATACAGCTTGAAAGTTAACACTAAAACTGTATTGATTAGTTTAACGCGCCGACGCTACTCAGGTGATGAGGCGGGCCGTAGTGGAGGGCTCCGGAATAATTTTTACCCTCTGGGGATCCTTTACGTGCGCCGTTATCTCAAACACACGGGCGCTTTCGCTTTCCGCCCCCATCAGAAAAGCGGCCGCCGCGGCCGGGAGTCGAACCCGCGCTCTTGGGCTCAGCAAACATTGAAACTGAAACAACAAAGTCCAACATACGATTTGATGTAAAAAACATGTGACATGCGGAGCGACTTCACGCAATAGAAGCGCCGGGTTTTTCGTTGCGGTAAGCCACGTTGAAGATTATAGCTCCCCATACACCGTTACCACTGATGTGCAATGACGTGGGGAAACGATCAACATATATATTACCACAGTTCTCTATTTTTTCTCTGACCAGTGTAATTTTTCTGATTGCATTTTAGCCACTTCAGGCAGCCGGCTGGTTCCTATCGGTGGGCTGCGCTCTATGCTGCTTGTTCGTGAAGCTACCGTGGTACCGTGATCCGGAGCCCACGACTGAAGTGGGCAAGCTGCTGACCTCATTCTTCGACCGCATCTTGTGGTCCATGTTCCTGTCCTGGATAACCCTCGCATGCGCTTCAGGCCGCGGTGGTAAGGGCCACAACTCCTCAAGCTATCTATGATTGCCGAGAAATTGTAATCTCGCAGTCCGACGCGGAATGTTAAAAAGATAGAATGTTAAAAAAAAACCTCAAAAGATAGTTTCATCGGCTTTCGCTTTCCTCCGACGGCACTCATCTAGTTTTCCATATTTTGCACAAACATTTCACCAGGCATGTTCAGTCTCCTCGGTACCACGTATAATTTATGTTGCAACATCTGTCCAAAGAGGAGGAACTAAAATGTTGCTTTTATGACAGCTGCATATCTGAGATTCATTTTGATGCTTTCTGTGTAAGCACAAAACTTCCTGTGTCACTAAAAAAAAGTGCCAATTTATTAGGTCAAATCAATCAAGCGATCGACTGTCGGCCACAACAAGTCGCTAGCTTTTTTGTGTAGTTTAGGCATTAGTACAGTTACCAAGCCAGGAAGCTCAGTGAGATCGAGGGTATTAGTTTTTGTAGAAATTCCATGCACCAAAAACTAAGCGCATGGGAAAAACAAACTAAACGAACATCCATCTTGTGGGAAGGGTTCGCGAGCCCGATCCCTCCTGAAGAAATAATTCCTACAGGAAAGCAAAAGTAGATCGCCGGATTAAGTCTTGACAACAAGTGGCAGGTGGTCAAATTTGACAAGTGGACAGGTGGGAAAGTGGCAGGTGTAGAACAGTGAGGTGAAAAAAAAAGCATTCTAGAACACCTAAGCACACCTTATGATGTAGTGAATGCAAAAAAAATTGGTGCTGAGCTGTCGAACGCATATGCCGCTGTTGTGTTCTCGCCGCCCAAACGACCTTTTTCCAATAGCGTAGCCCTCTTGTGGCGGCCGCCTGACCCACACCTGGGGGGTTATAGAAGAACGCTCTCCCTTTCTTTCCGCCTGCCCTGCGCAGTTGAAAAAGCCGTCCCAGGCCCCACGCATGGTTTTGGGGGCAGAGAAATTTTGGGCTCAGAAAACGGAGCAGTACTTAGCGGGCTCGGCGTTCGCAAGTGGCTAATCCAATATGGCGTCGTTTTCCTTACATTTTGCCCCCCAATAATGGCGAATCAATCGCTGAGAGCGAGAGTAGCGCATGCACACAGCGCTACTGAAAAAAAAAAGGTCCATTCGTATTTTGGGTTGGCGTTGTGGCGTGTTTGATTCACGTTATACGCGGCACTGCTCGCGTGCCATCTATTGGGGCAGAGCCGCACGATCGCAGTTGTTTCAGTTGTTTTACAGTCGCTGTTGAGGCAGACGCCTCGCAGTCCATTGCGATACAGCTACAGCTTTTTCGTTGTCGCGCCTCCTGGCTCTGATTTCTGGCCGCCGTCTCCGTTGCTGCGTTTTATTGTTTGCCTTCGTAGTGGGAAGTAGCGTGTTCGTTGGCGCTGGATTTGCCCCTGGATTGGCTCCATTCGCCGCACTCCGCCGCGCACTCCCATTGCTCTTCAGCGCCGTAACACCGCGATCGCCCACTTTTCACAGCTAGTGTTGATGTGGACAGTTGAGAGTCCGTCACCGTATACATGACACTAATGAAACTAAAATAAAAATTCTATAGCATTCCACTCTATGAAGGCGGATGACCAGCGGAGCTGTGTGGGTGATTGGTTGGTCACAAACTCCTGCTCAAACCGTGCTGTCGCACCGGGGAGGTAATCAGCGGGATTGTAGCCACGGCGGCATGCCTTGCAAATTCCACCTCGCGGTATTCCTCGTCCCGGCAGGCGTCGCGTTTACGCTTAAAATCCGCGGCCCGATCGTCGTTGGTGGTCAACTTCCGCCGCGTTCGTGCCCATTGCTGACTGCATTCTTTTGACGAGCAGGCTTCACTGTTCAACACATTGGGGAAAAGCCAGCTTACAAAACCGAAGTTTACAACGATATGCTTTAGTGCATTGCTGGGAAGACTTTTTCCGTAGGCAATATTTGCCATCTTATAACGAAATATGCAGCGCCAGTGGCAAACAAGTGGCCGAAGGTAGAGGGTGTGCATACTGTGTGAAAAGAGAACACGCGCGGTCAGCCAGGGCACGTGCAGAGAACACCAGCCTGAGAGCTGAGAGAACGAGATATCTTCTAGTCTGGTGATGCTGAAAACCCGGGGGTTAGCCTACAACAGCTGTGCGATAAAGAAAAACAAATGTCGCATGGAAAGTAGCCCACTCGTTTTATGTACAGCCATAAGGTGGCCACTGCATTAGCGCAACCTTCTTCACATCGGCTTGAACGGCGCGTGCCCAGTGGGGCGATGGTGTCCGGTCATTATCACCATCCTTTTTTTCCCTCTCCTTATGTTTTTTCCTCTATTCATTATTACGGCCTACAGGCTTGGCCCTTCTCAGCGCCACTTGTGGAAACGGGCTTTTCGGCTAACCTGATTTTGGCATGTGTATATGAGTAGAACGCAGTATGCGTCTGCCACTAGGATTTCTAATTTGAAGGCCTGAACGCCTAACTTATGGCCACTTTTGCCAGCTATAACCTTGGAGCTGTAGTGGTGTAGAGGCTCCGGGCTCGTCTTGCATTCGAGAAGACCATAAATCCCCCCCAAGCCAAATTCGCCCATTGTTTCCGACTCCATTAGTTCCTAGGTTATAGTAGCTTCACCGTGAAATTGTGAGTCATTACTGGCATACACTGTTTCGTTTTTTATTCCTTGGACAGTCGGCCATTTTGTGTACCGTTCCTCGGCCATTTTCTGTGCCACGTACACCGGCTTGTCAACCTACATATTTAACTATTGCTTTCGCATTAATATCCCATGGCCATGGGAGTGACACGGGAACGAAGAAAGCTCTGCACTGATTAAGCAGTATAGTTAAGACTCCCTACTTCAACTGACAATCACAACGATGCATCTTTGATTACATGGGTGCAATCCCAGCTGTGTATACGCCCGCTACAGGCATTGGTTAGTCCTTGCTGTCCGGGAGTCGTCGGTGTCGTTGGCACTGTCGTAGGCTGTCGTGGGCAGTGAAGCCATGTTGCGTCACCAGTCAACGTTACGGCGTGTGAATAGGACAGGTGCACACCATCTACAGAGAACTGCATTTGGGAGAAGCTGTGGCATCTAGTGTCGCCAGTCTGCTGTCGAAGTAATTCACGAAAAGACAAATAAATCAAACTGTAAACAGAGACGTTAAATGCAGGCGTAGACAAGTCTAATAAGCATCGGCAAGGGAGGTCATAAGGCTTTTGCCTTTTAAGAACGTAAGCACTCTTGAGCGTCCCAAGTAATTTTTCACAGACCTGCAGCAACAGTAATAACTTTAAGCCTGAATTGAATGTTTTTTTGGTAACTGCTGTTTCTTTGACGATGCTCCTCGTGCTGTTTCTTTCCAGACTTGCAGTTCTAAATTGATCTGGCTTTTTGTTTCAACAATCATACATGTAGAACTGGGAGGTTGTTAAACGGCGTCGGCAGGAGAAAACCGGGCTACACAAGCGCAGTGCCAACTAGGCCCTGCATATGGACCATTGTGTTTAGATAGAAATCGCTTGGAGGAGTTCCCAGTGGCTATGTTGCTATTTTTGGCGTCATGGTTCTCTAACTTTTAAGGCAGGAATCAGTCTTGGAATACACGTGGAAGCGTCTGCATTATTCTTTGTGTTGCAGTAGCTTCAGCGGTTACAAAAATAGAGAGCTGGCGTTCTTTAGAGCCTCTACAGAATACAGAAATGACCCGCTTAAAAACTTTTATGAATACTTTACTGCATACAGTTTAAGCGCCCGGCTGTATATGCGAAGTTTTCATTTTTTATCTATTAAGTTTGTTTAATAGTTCCCGTTGCATGCATGAAACCCTGTACCTTCGACTGCAACGCGGCCATAGTGTACTTGGAGGATTATTTGCCTTAGGATAGTGCGCAGCAAATGAATATATCACAAGCACCCCTATAATTTCGTTATGTATGATCTTGAATACACCTACTGAGAGCACAAACCGGCGAACCACAGCGTAGCTGCCTTTGATTAATTAAATGCACTGGCAATATAATTTTGAATTTTCGCATGAGAGCAGCAAGGTTCATGACAACATTGCTCCACGCACTTAAGAAGCAAAGGTAGGTTAAAATTATGTTGGTAAAGAGAAATCATCATAGTACGAACATACTTAGCATTACAAAAAAGACAACTCCCACCCAAATAATTGTTGTAATATATTTTTCGAGAAGATGAGTGCCAGCTTGGAACAATAATAGCAGTAATTCTTGTAGGTGGTTACATGAACGCCTTGGTAAGCAGACATCACAAAAATATAAACAGGACGCATCAATTCGAAGAAGGGAATTTCAAATCCAATCAATAACAGTAACGATTTATTCAGCATATCAATAATATTTATAACACAAGAAACAGAATTCGGAAGTGGGTGGTTGCATTGATCATCGAAAATTATTGTAAGCTCGTTACCAGATATTAAGTTGGGCTTTCCTCACTAAAAACTTCAAAAAGAATATTGAATATCCAGAGTGCCACCAAACTAACTAACGAAAAATTCCTTATTTCACCATAACTCGAAAGAATCGCGGCAAAAAAACCCACATAATGTATTGTTAGTTGCTTCTAGTCAAAACGTTTTATGCGACGAAGATATAGCAAGAGAAGCAATCTTGCGCGGGTCATATCTATACGGACCTTTTTTACAAACAACGTCCAAAGGACTACCGCTACAGGAATTTTTCAGAAAGTTAGCAGCAAATGTCAAGGTTGTCGTGTTATCTCCTCGTCTGTTTCGGGGGTTAAGAAATCTGCATGCCGTGGCACGATTTTAAGCACCAATCCACCCACACGGTGTGCAAGACTCCAAGTTTCCTTTCCGGGAATTCTAGCATAGTCGTAAAATTATGGCAGGAATATTATCGTGTATGCATAAGGAGGTTCCATACGTTGAAATACAGTAGCAGCAATTTTGCCAATCTAATCATTCGCTATTTGAAACCATCTCCCTTTATATAAATTTTCCGGTAAAAACAGCTCGCTCGAGATGGAATTTCAATGTCAGTAATATAACGTTTTTCTAAAAGTTAGGTTGTGGTGCCTTATTATTACTTCGAGACATGCGATGATTTTTCTCTCTTCTCGCAGGCGCCGTGCGCGACTTCCTTGCCTGGAAGCTCTTTGTGCCCTTCAGCAGGCTGTCATTTGGCGCGTACCTCATCCATGTTCCCTTCATCGAGGTCGTTCTTCACACGTCCAGGGAGAGGTTTTACTTTTCTCGATTTAATCAGGTGAGTTTCAAGTTCAACCATGCCTTTCGCCAATGAGGAATTAATAAATGTGGTGTCGCTTTTCCAGCGGCGTGTAGTAGCTTTTATCCGTGGTACCTTTTCTCCGATTGTGTCTTTTACAATGAGAGCATGTCCGCGTCTCTGTTACAACGTTTGCGTCATTGTGAATTAATCGCAGTGTTAATCACACCCAACTAGCAGCGTAGACATTGCGGTGGTTCTGTCGCCGGTAGTACCATGCATAGGCTGCCCAGGACAGATGTGAAAAATAACTTATTTTCCTTGTTCGAATTTTGGAGGGTTGGTGGCTGGGCCGTAAGAATAGTGGAACGGGATTGATTCCCACTCTGCGAAAGCCCTTTATTAAAGCGAAGCTTTACTAATCTCGTCGAGCGGTTTCGCTGCCGCGGGGAATTTGACCTTCATTTGGCCGAAGCTGCGCCGTACACTTGACAAAGCATCACGCGACTCACCGGGCCGAGCACCGCCGACGGCCGCGTTCGCTAAACGCCGCCACGCCTCCGTAGCTGGGTCGCCGCCTGACCACGTGACTCTCCGCACGCCTGAGAGCTTGGCCATGAACGAGAGCGAGGCCAGGGCGCCTTCTCTGAGCTTTGCGCGGGAGCTGAAGGCTTTGAGCCGTCGGCGGCAAGCGGCGTCCCACCACCCACCCAGCGAATACCGCCCGGCGAGCTGCGTCACTGGATACGGCCCGGAAGGCCAAACGAGCGAGGATAGCATCAGAGACTGAGAAAGAGCGAGCCGTTCGGCTCGCAAAATGCCGGAAGCGTGACCCCAACCGTACACAAAGGCGGGCTGTGGACGAATAGTATAACAATTAGAGCTAAATCAAAGGTGAACCAAGTGAAACCAAAACTTAACCAGGCTAAATCAAACTTTCGCTTTGCATATCCAGGGTCAGTTGAACTAAGCTGCAGCTATTTTTTATTATCCATTACAATTGTGGGTTTTGTACTCACATTTTGGGGCATATCCTAACACCTAAGATGCAGAGGATAACTTATCATCTGCATCTTGTGGGTTGCTTGCAAGTTTTGTCGCAGTTGGAAATAGGAACTCGGGAAATACACGCTACTGTTGCTTCGAAATCATGCCCGAGCATATATGACATATTCATCACGGAGATTCCCCCAAAAGGTGATTCAAATATACAACTTGTATATCTTGAGGGAAACCTTCCCCTGGCCAGTACTCAAATCCATACACTTAGCGTTCTTTCGCTCGAGTTTTTTTTTTAACATCTATCTTTTTGCGCTGCAGGTGCAACTATTCCGGGGGAGTCATGCGGTCGAAGTGCGCGGTCGTCTTTGCCGCGTCGTCAAACTTGACGGCGACGCAGGCGCAGAAGCGGAGTACTTTCTCCGATTAATTTTATTTATTTATTTATTTATTTATTTATTTATTTATTTATTTATTTATTTATTTAGTTATTTAAGACATATACCTACAGCGACGATATGGAATTATTGTATGGGGTTCAAATCTTGATGCATAAAGCAATCACGAAAAAGGGCAATACACAAAAGGGCAATATCACTTAGAAATACAATGGAGGAGCATAATACACAACTGTTACATGTTACATCACAAAATCATCAATGGCAGTGTGAAAATCGGATGCTGCAACTACTTCACTGGGAAGAGCATTCCAATCATGAATCGTTTTAGGAAAAAATGAGTATCTAAAGACATCACTGCGGCACTGGTACAGTCTACATTTTCTTGGGTTATCTCGACTAGCAGTGATGCAATGAGGTTCTTTTATATAAATGTTTTTGTTCATTCCTGTCTTATCTCTTAGAATGTTAAATAAAAATTTTAACCCCAAAACTTTCCTACGTGCTTCCAAAGTTTTCAATCCAAGTCCGTCAACAATACTCGAGCTTCTGACAATGAAATCGTAATTGGTTGTAACAAAATGCGCTGCTCGTTTTTGGATGCGCTCTAACTTATCAATATTCTATAAGTAAATGGATCCCATGATTTGTAAGCGTATTCTTGCTCAGGCCTAATGTTAGTGACGTTGTACAACGTTTCCTTCAAACCTGTAGGGGCATGCTTAAAGTTCCTCTGAAAAAAATACGACATCCGGGACGCTTTCGCCGCAACTATGTCCACGTGCGCAGACCAATTCATAGTCGAAGAAAATGTGACACCCAGATATCTAACTTCATCGCACATTTTCAAGGCGGTTTCATTTATACGGTATGAAGTTACTAACTTATTTATCTTATTTGTAAATTTTACATGGTCGCACTACTTTATATTCAATGACATTTTCCGTTTATCACACCAACTAGTTACAGCGTCCAGGACAGTCTGCAAAATTTTCGCGTCATTTGTGCACGTAACTGGAAGATATAACACACAGTCATCTGCGTACAGTCTGACAGTAGATTTAAGATCACCTGGCATGTCATTTATAAAGATTAGAAATAACAATGGTCCGAGCACATACCCCTGTGTTACACCGGATAAAACTTCAACAGGGGAAGACGACGCGCCATTGACAACCACTCGTTGTTCACGCATATGTAGGTAGTCTTTGATCCAGCCGAGTAAACGCTCTGGAATTCCTAGACTAGATAATTTAAACAAAACTAGCTTATGCGACACGACATCAAACGCCTTTTTTAGGTCTAGGAATACTGCATCTATCTGTGTGATGTTTATACCAAGTGTGATATCGTGGATAAATTCTGTTAATTGGGTTGTGCAAGATAATCCGGAGCGAAAGCCGTGCTGTGTAGCTGTGAAGAAATTATGTAGCTGTGAAGAAATTTTATTTGCAATACTTTTAGTCTGTTTTTAAAACCATACCAGGTAGGTATGCAAGCTATAGATCTGGTAAAAAGACAGGGGAAATATAATATAATGTACAAATGATGAGACGGAGAAGCCAAAGTGCACAACTTACCCTGTTGAAACGTAATGCGGTGTACATAATCCTGTAAAAGCTATCAAGAGAATAGTACACAACATTAGTGAAAGCTGTGAAATTTCCACAAGTAAATTTCGGTGAACTCCTTGTAAATGTTTAATGACAAGTTGCTTCTAAAAAACGGACAAGTCCACGTATTTATTGTTCAGGTTTTGTTCTATGTATTGATTACAAATGAAAAATGGGAAACAGAAGCGAATCCGGAGCGACGCCTTGCGGGAGGGCGGGGGGGGGGGGGTAGAATGAAGTGCGGGAAGGGGGAGTAGCATGCATCGTAGTCGTAGTTTTGGCAGTTGTACTGTTTCAAAGGCTCTTGCAGGGTGATATCACCCCCTTTCACCGAGGATCCATTATGGAGATGGCAAAGTTACCGCCTTTTCAGGCCACCTTTTGGTAGTTATGCGTCAGCGATTAACCCCGCCTCCTTCAGCCAGTAAAACTGCCCTGTGGTAAAATAACCCAAGTCAAACACAGTACCCTAAGCGAAATTGACCTAACGCCCATTTTAAACTAAATAAAGAATGAAATTTCGTGTAACTATTTCCATAAAATAATAATACTTATTTGTTTCTGAACACGCAGTATGGAGGCCCGCTGAATAATAATGAAAGCATACAATAGGCTAACCTTGGATATAGAGGGTCTCTGCAGCTGTGTTCCCTCTTATTCTTGTTTTCTTTTCTTTCGTTTTTTCAGCTATCGCTGCACTTCTCCGTATCTGTATGGAGCTTCCTCCTCGCATTCATACTGTTCCTGGCATGCGAAGCGCCCACCGGCAAGCTGAGCAAGATTGCCGTTGGGGCCATTTCTTCCAAGTCTCGGAGTCCCGGCTGCAAACTTTCCAAGGCTAAAAAAGATCCCCCCGTCCAGCCCAAAGAGACAGAAGGCGTGCACATCACATAATGCCACTTCGAATACATTATGTCCCGCGGCTGCATTGAAGAGCTAAACATTCGCCGGTTAAGAAAAACGCTGGATTGCACACGGCACAAATCTTTCCTTCCGATTGAGCTTTATATATGTGAGAGCCCTGGGCTTAGAGAAAGGTTGAGTGTGACCTATTCATGACAGTCTTTATGGTATCTGGAACTAGCTCACCCTCGAGGAAATCAGGAGGCCGTGACATTGCAGCGCAACCAATTATTGCTTTCTAAAATCCAACTTCACTAAAGGCGACGACCGCAAAAAGGGCATGCCTTATCTACTGACCGCTTACTTGTGCTGACAGTCAGCCCAGCTCAAACTGTTCGCGACAGGAAGTGACGCGCGAAGTAAAAGGTAGCAGCATGAAGTGACGTACGGCTTGAGTAGTGAAGTCACTTCTTCCGGCGTGTGCTCAATTAATATAAGGAAGCTCATGGGAAGGAACTTGCCAGAAAGGGTCGTTAGAAACATGAAAGAAATATATAAAGAATAACCAAACTTCGTGCAGTCGCACTATGATTTTCTTCATCGTCACAAAAATAAACAATCTATACAATTTCTCAGTTGAAGCAATATCGTGTCCCAAACCCATCTCTATATTCCTCTTTCTCCTTTGCAGCAAGGCACAATTAAAGTGCCTCGATACCCTGTCTTTGTTTGGTGTTTTACACTTCCTCTTGTAACCTCTTAATGAGTTGCATAAGTGCGTCTTTTTTGTGTTTAATGTTAGACGCTTCTATGACTTGTATTCATTCATTCGATAATGTTCTCCATTTTGAAGTTGCTATGTACCTTTGCTTTTGTGTTTTTTGCTTTACTATCATCGAGACATGCGGCAAGCTGAACAACCGCGATGTTTTTGTCACTTTGCACATTCCGATCTGTATGTTAAATACTGTATTATTAAAGCAACAATAAACTGAAACGCGTTTTTAAGGTGAATATAATAAATTTCCTAATGGAAATTTTGAATGTATAAAAACTGCGAGTTCACCAGACTGTTGGGTGCCCTGCCTAAATGAGGACCACCTAATTAGTTCAGCGATGCCAGAGGGATGTTTACTCCGAAGAGGGGTTTCACAACTCTGTGAAAATCGGGCTTTCGTAACGCCTCGTTGCTCAGTATAAATGGGCATCATTTACAGTGGGCATTGAAGCCGGTAATGAGGACCATCATGAAGGAATGAATTAGTTTATTCATATATGAGAGGTCGAACGCCTGATGTTGGGGAAGAGAAAAGGAGAAGAGGAAAAAATATTCGCCGGTGGCATCGGTTCGTTTCACACGTCTGCCCTACACACGGGCCACTTAGTGAAGGTCATTTTGGGGAAACTAACTTTTCAAGAGGATCGACTGGTGGCTTGGTGGTGTCTTTATGTCCACCCCGCACCCGTACCACTTAGTGAAGGTCATTTGGAGGAAACTAACTTTTCAAGAGGATCGACTGGTGGCTTGGTGGTGTCTTTATGTCCGCCCCGCACTCGGAGCAGTTAGTGAAGGTCATTTGGAGGAAAGTCACTTTTCAAGAGCGTCGACTGGTGGCCTGGTGGTTTCTTCATTTTCGCCCCGCACACAGACCATCTCAAGTCCACTGAAGAAGGTTGGCATCTTTCGTCTCGGATCGATTTATCTGTCATTTTGTACAGAACCTGTCACTTACAAGACTTCTCTTTATAGAATCCATTAAACTTCAGAAGCGCTTTTATGTATCCCTTGAAGCTATTTTATGTGAACAGTGCGGAACGTACTTCGGCAACAAAATTATTAATCTTACTGTATTACGTGCGCCATGAGGCAGTAAACCCGGCGTTGTGAGCAGCGGTTGGCCAAACAATTCCACCCGTCTTAAGCTAAAAAAAACCGTGGCACGAATTTCCATAAATTCAGGAACGTGCGGTTACAAGCAAGCGGCAATGCTGGTAGTGTACACCTACGCCATACGGAATGCAGCCTTCGACGTACACCTGTCTGCTTACATGCGTTGAATGCGAAAGCATTACGGCCTTCCTCGGCGATACTTTACACCTGCATGGCGTGGGTACCATGATATATCACAGTCACGCTGTGTGTGGCTAGGATCTCGGGTTTCTCTTCCGGAGGCGACGATTTACGCGGCACCGTTTCTCCGCTCCTCCTCGCCACCGCAGATGCATCTTTTTCAAGTTGCGCAATCGGATGATAACGCACTAGCGTCGATATCAGCAGTTAAACCTTTAACTCGCTATGCACGGACGCGTTTCGTTCACTCGGAGGAAAAGGAGCGGAAATTGAAGGATCGTCGGGGTCCACGAGAGCGCCCATGGGCACGAAAACATCGGAAAGCTGCTGCAGCAGAACGTGCAGCCACCGCCGTTGCCACCTCATGCAAGTTCCCCCTGATCGAGCAGCTGCGGATGTCCCCGGATGAACAGCAATTTGCCCGCTTGGAACGTCGACGTGAGCCAATAACGAAAACACATACTTTCCCTACACTCACTACATACATACATACATACATACATACATACATACATACATACATACATAATACATACATACATACATACACACACACATACGTACAAGAGAAGAAAAACTTCGAACAAGGTAAAAGCACGATTGTGGCCTACGTTTCAGCAAAGAGAACTTGCAAGTTCTCTTTGCTGAAACGTAGGCCACAATCGTGCTTTTACCTTGTTCGAAGTTTTTCTTCTCTTGTGTTCTCTACAATCTTCAAAGTTCTACTACATACATACATACATACATACATACATACATACATACATACATACATACATACATACATACATACATACATACATACATACATACATACATACATACATACATTCACTACATAAAAAACCCACATAGTAAAGCCCACCATAGCTAGAGCTTCGATGGCTTCTGTCTTCACAGAGTAGATGGGCTCATAATTATTTTGACAGCTCCCGTCAGAAGCCCTCGGCTCATGTACACACGCACGCATCTCACATACTCTCTCAGGGAGACTAGCCAGTGGCGAGGACAGCGGCTGATTCATAAATTCCCCATTGTCATCCACGTAGTCGTACCTAAGGGCCTCGAGGATACTATACAATAAACAAAAACTGCGTGCTAACTGCATGAGTTGCACTGCTAGTTCAACATAGAAGTGATGCATTTTCTGGCCAGAAATCAAAGAATATATCAGGGTGGTGTGGACCATCCCACCCGACTTTTTCTCGGTGATTAATTGGGAAAATATGAACAATAACGTAAATAACTACTCAATGAGTGATAGACCTGGACGTTTTTAGTTACAGAGTTCCTGAGCTCAGCAAGAACACTGAATGCAGCAGCAAGTACTGAAATTCCGTTGATGCAAAAGGTTTCTTAACGCTGTCATGAAAATGAAAGCATTGTGCAAGCTTCAAAATCCCCTGCAGTGAAAGCCCGTGTACTGCGCCCTCGCGTATAACTGTGCAGATTCAGTCTAAGTCGTCCGTACGGAAATGCAACAGAGGCGCAAGCGGGATAGGCCTCGGTGCTGTCCCCGCCAGGAGAGGAATCGTTTACAGACGCAACGGTCTATGAAAGAAAAAAGGAACTATCAAGCCTATGAAAAGCAATTCCTCGATATTCTAGTGGCGATTTATAAACTTCGCACAGAGGTCACTTCACAATGGTAACGGATCATCATGCGCAGTGTTGCCAAGCAAACCTGAAATGGGCCCTAAACAGGGTTTGAAGGTTGCGATTTAACGTGCGCAATCACTGGACGACTATCCAAGGAACGTCCTGCCACAAAAATGGTTTAAAAGCATTGAGAGAGAGAGAGAGAGAGAGAGAGAGAGAGAGAGAGAGAGAGGGAGAGAGAGAGGGAGAGAGGGAGAGAGAGAGAGAGAGAGAGAGAGAGAGAGAGAGAGAGAGGGGGGAGGGGGGGAGGAAGAGGGGAGGGAGGTAGGGAGGGAGGGAGAGAGAGGGGGGGAGGGAGGGAGGGAGGGAGGGAGGGAGGGAGTTTATTTAGTGGCCCGATAATTTTTCAGAGCCGGCAGCCGAGTGCAGCTTGGACCCGACGGCGACGTCTGTGGCGGGGCCGTTCATGAATGAGGTAAATGCGGTGGCGTGTCTCGCTGAAGCACCGGAGGACCTGCGCGGATCGCCAGAGCCACAAGAACCATCTGGATGTCCTTGTTTGGGCTGAGCAGCGCGTCCTCCCAGCCTGATTCGTCTCGAATAAAATTGTTCGGCTGCGTAGTGGGGAACAGCCATAGCATGTGTTGCATGTTGGCCCAGTCTCCGCAGGAAGGACAGAGCGGGCTGTATTAGGTAGGGTACATTTTAGTGTGGAGTGCTAGGGAAGGGAGTGTGTTCGTCTGGATTTCCCGTAATACGGTCGCTTGGTGTCGAGTGAGTGAGACGTGCGGGTGTGGATACATGCGTCTAGTGTCCTTGTAGTCAGTCAGGATATATTGAAAACTAAGGAGGAGTGTTGAGAGCATGAGTGGCAGGATGATGTGACGCTTTGTTCGTGAGCTCGCAGGCCAGCTCATGAGCCACCTCATTCCCCTCCAAGCTCGAGTGGGCGGGGGTGCGAAGGAGACGTATGGGAAGTAAGTGCGAAGTCTCGGGGATGGGGCATAGAATGCGAGCAGCTTGAGGGCTGCACTTGCCGTGGTAATGTTTCGCAGGGCGGTCTGAGATTCAGTGACGATGATTGCAGGTGAGGCACCGCGAGCGATCTGTACAACCGCAAGGGCGATGGCTGCCTCTTCTGCGTCCATGATGTCGCAATGAGGCAAAGTGCATACGATTTCCTGGTCATTGGGAAAGTTGATATGGCAGCGCAGAGGGCGGGGCGTCCTTTATATGGGGAGGCGTTCGTATACCAGACATGCGGGTGGGTCTTGAGGAGGCGTGTGAGGTACCTTTTTCGTGCCCGGCGCCAACCATCTTGGGAGGCCGCTCGCACGTTCTTGGGAAGAGGGAGCGCTTCTATCACGGCTTGTAAAAAAGGCTGGCACGGGTTTCGCAGAAGGGTGTTGAAATGGCACCTTACGGCCTAGCCATTGCATGATTTTTCTGCCCGTAGGCGTGCGTGTGAGACGGTGAATGTGAAGTGTGCTGAGCCTCAATGAGTTCATCAGCAGTGTTATGGATTCTCAGCTCCAGGAGGCGGCGGGTAGGGGCTTTTCCGGGAATGCCTAGCACCAGCTTCTAGGCACGGCGCAAAATTACATTTATTTTTTCCATTTCAAGGCGAGTCAGTTGCAGATAAGGGTGGAATAGGTAATCTTAGAGAGTACGAACGCTTGTACGAGGCGAAGTAGAGACTTTTTGGATATTTCAATTCGCCGATTACCCACCCGAGTGGCCATACGACGTACGTGGGGTGGTATGGACATGGAGGAGGCGGATGGTTTTGGAGTTGAGACCGTTCGCTTGAATGTGCATCCCCAATATCCGAATAACGGGAACCTCAGGTATTGGCGTTCCCGTGTTGGAGTACCACTGAATGCTCTGACGGGGTGGAGGGGTGTGACGGCCTGGGTAGATAACTAACAGCTCGGATTTCTGCGGAGAGCACTCCAGCGCCTTGCTGTTGGCATAGCGTTCCACTGTTCGAACTCCACCTTGAAGGGCGTTCTGGATGTCGGCTTCTCTACCCCCGGCTATCCATAGAGTGATACCGTCCGCGTATAAACTGTGTCGGAAATTAGGTATCTGGGGTAGTGCTGGCGGGAGACCCCTCATCGTCACGTTAAATAGGAAGGGCGGGAGCACTGAGCCTTGGGGTTTGTCCACATCGACCAGCAGGGTGGGATCGGTTTTGAGATCCCCGATTGCAAGGCGTGCCGTACGGTGGGACAGAAAGTCCTGTATGTAGTGATAGGCTGCTGGACCGATGCTCATGTCTGTAAGGCACCATAGGATGGCATCGTGAGCTACATTATCGAAGGCGCTCTTGAGATCTAAACGAAGGACGGCCCGGGTGTCCCGTGGCGAGACTCCAGTGCCCAGTATTATGTCGTGGTGCCCCAGTATCAACACGTCCTGTGTGTAGCGTCCCTGGTAGAAGCAGTATACGGTTTCGGGGAGAGACTGGTGTGTTTCCACATATACAGAGAGCCGGTGGAGAACCATATGCTCGAACAACTTGCCTAAGCATATTGCGACGGAGCAGCGTGGTGACCAAATGGTGGGGGTGGCTGCCAGGGACAGTGTCCGTCGGGGCAAAGGCACGATAGCCTTCGAGCTTGTATGTCCCATATGTCTCCTGTAGTGCGATAATATCTTGTACAACATCGTTCCCCACCGCATGTATGTGCGTTGAAGGACGCCGCTCTTCTTTCGGTAGCTTCTACAATTCCATTGCCCGATAATGATGTTGCTATACGCCTCGAGATTCGCGATCGCTGCGCCGCCTGCCGCCGCTTCTCCGCGGCGTTTGCGGGATTAGCGCTGCGTGGCTGATATGTGGTCATGCAGTGTTTTGGTTTTCTTTCGCTTCTCTTTGCCTTTCCGCGCTCTAAACAACTTGTTATGGTGACGTCTGTAAGCTAACTGCACGTTTAGGGCACTTAAAAAAACAGCTGCGTCTTGGTAGAGCGCTCTAACGCCAACAAGAGCTACCCGGGGAGGCGGTTCTGCGCGCTTCTTGGCCGCTCTTGCGGGCGTCGGCGATGGCAGCAGCATATCACCGCTGTCACCTTCGAACACGTCAGCACAAGTGAATTCTATTAATTGTCGCCTCGTTTAGACCTGATATTGGCACTGTAAGAGGTTGGTTCGTTTTGCAGCGCAGACAACAAATGCGGCTTTGCTTCGAATATGTACGTCGTAGAAAAATATGTTTCGGGGACGTGATAACCCAATAGCTGACAAAAACTTGTGCCTTTTATGGGAATATAAGCCACGCGAAAATGTTAAGTACAGAAAATAAAATCTTAAGTCAGATATGTGCCCACTCATGCCTTATAGTAAGAGCCAAGGTATATGTTAATGAAACCACGGGAAAATGAATGGTCTGCAGAAAGGAATAAATAGAATAGTCGTACGGGAATTAAAAAAAAACGAGTGCAGCTTCTGAAATGCTAAAGACGTTTGTTTGAGCAAGGTATATTCACCAGACCAACTAGATGCGAAATGCACTGATATTTCGCTAGACATGGGGGGGGATTAGGAGGAGGACGCTCAACTATCGTTGTTTACAAATGCGGAGCGAAATCAACGAACGAACGTTTTAGTAATCACACACACAAGCTGCGTGTTCCCTTTTCGTTTGTTTTTCGCCTTGAAAAACGGCTGATCACTCGGCGGACTCATTTTTTGAAGAATACAGGGTAGGCAGTTCACAAGCGATACGAGGTGTCGTTGGAAGAGTTGGTTGATTGATTGCAGGGTTTAACGCGCCGACGCAACGGAGACGATAAGGCACGCCGTAGTGGAGGCTCCGGATTAATTTTGACCACCTAGAGCCTTAACGCGCGCCGAAATCTCGTACACACGGGCTCGTTGGAAGAGTGTCGTATCTGATAAGGGTCTCTGATTTCGGTTTATGCTAGATTCTGCAGTCTCCCTGTGTCACGAGTCATATGACGGTGTTTCGAAGAAGAGTTTGGTCACGGACGCGGATTACTCTATAAGCCCATCTTCGCGCTTCTCGTGGAGGATAAATGTAACAGATGAATCTTTGCGAGCGCTCACCTCGGGACAAGACGACCCAGCATTAAATTTGTCGTCGTGTGCTGACTCCGGAGTGTAATTTTGCATTATCCATCGTACTTCTTTGGTACAATGTTTGTGAAATTTATGCCGCATTGGCTTGTTGATGGTACTGATCAATATCTGATATGTGATATTTGTGGGACAATCTACTACACCCGCGCGTGTAGTGTAGTGAAAAGAATAAAGCTCTCCCGCCCCGCGCCTCGCGCCATGCCCTTGACGTCATGCGCGTGGTGCCGGGCAGGCATTCCTTCCAACATGGTGTCAGAAGTGGGATGTGCTGACCGCTGCTCTCCGCCTGAACGACACGTCAGCACACCCAACCAACCCTCGTTCTGAAGCCGCTTCTGCCTCGTCTACGGGCCTTCCCTCGACTACAGACCTGCGTGCGACCTTCGCGAGCGACTCACCCTCGATGGCCAACAAGAACGGCAGCGCGGCCTCGTTCCAGATCACGGCACCTGACCCGTTCACCTTCTCACCGTCAGACTGGCCCCAATGAAAGAGAGGTTTCCTCCGCTACCGGGCTGCTTCAGGGCTCAGCGATCGACCCAAAGAATGCCAGGTGGATGCACTGGTCTACCTCATGGGACCCCAGGCAGAGGACATCTTCAATACCTTCAAGCTGACTACTGACGAACAGAAGAACTTCGACGCAGTGCTTAAGGGCTTCGAGGACTACTTCATACCTCGGCGAAACATCATCTACGAGCGGGCGAAATTCAACACCCGAGTCCAGCTGGATGGTGAGTCAGTCGAAGATTTCGCAACAGCCCTACACGCACTAGCAGATTCTTGTAACTACGGGGAGCTCCGCGAAGAGTTAATTCGAGACAGACTAGTCGTGGGCCTCAAGAACCATAAACTGTCGCAAACTCTGCAGCTTGACCCCAGCTTAGACCTAATGAAGGCGCTAACCATCGCTCGTCAGAACGAAGCAGTCCAACAGCAGCAGGCAGAACTCTTATCGGGCACGCCAAAGGAAGCTGTCAACCTCGACGCTCTTAAAGTACGGCGTAGTAGACCCGTTAAAGACCCAGTTGCAACGCCACCCCCAACCACACACCACCCGAGGCGTTTCAAGAAATCATGCGGCTGGTGTGGCAAAGAGCGTCACGTGAGGGCCATCTGTCCTGCCAAAGACTGCGTCTGCCAGGAGTGCGGGAAAAAGGGCCATTTCCAAACCGTCTGCCGCTCAACAAATGCTCTTCGGAACATCGAGCAGGAGCCAGGTTTCCTGGGCCTCATGGCGACGACGGCTTCATCCAGGTGGGAAGTCTCTCCCCTCGTCGAGTCCCAGACCCTGGTATTCAAAATCGACACGGGAGCGGATGAGGCTGTTATCCCGGAGCGACAATTCCGACAGCTCTTCAAGCACGTCGTTCTGACTTCCCCCGACCGGAGGCTTCAGGGTCCAGATAGAAAGACTCTGCGCATCTCGGGACTGGCAAGGCTTCATTTCAAGCTCAACGGCCGAGAAAGCATGGAAAAAGTCTACATCTTACCTGGTCTACGCACAGCCCTACTTGGAAAACCAGCCATCACCAACCTTGGTTTGTTCCCGTCAGTGAACAATGTGTCGGTACCACTTCCACCATACGAGCAGACCAGGGCAGAGCTTCAGCGAATGTGCTTGGAAACCTTCTCAGAGCTGATTCGAGAGCGCTATCTTAGTCCCGAAGAAATGAGCTACATCTACAGTTACAACCAACCGTCGAAACAGGACACCGAGCACCGCCCTCCCGAGTACATCGCGGACCCGATTCTGTTCCGGCTATCGACACCGCCCTGGGCTCCCCGTGGCGGTCCCCTCCTACCCTCGCGGCAAGCAACGCCCGAGCGCTGGAAATTTCCGCAACCTCCCCCGGCAGCTTCCGTGCCACAACCGGCGCAGCGCCCGCACCATCCGCGTGGCAGCCCTGCTGACAGGCGCCCGCAGCACCCTCGCGGGGAGACGAGCGAGCCGTGGTACAATTTCGCCAACAGGGATGAATCGCTGCTCGAACCTTCGGTCTCCTGGCTGCCTGACGGTGAGTTCTTTCGAACCACCAGCGCGCTAGAGCGGCCACCCCCGGCGGATACGGAGACGATGCTTGAAAACAGTGAAGAGGCCCGTGCCGCCGTACGAGGAGCATCCATAGCGCAGCAGCACAGACCATCAGAGCAGCAGCACAGACCATCGCGTATGAGGCAGTTTTCAGACTACACCCCGAGCAACGAGTCGCTGTCCGCATCAGACTGCACCCCGAGCAACGAGTCGCTGTCCGCATCGACCGAGGTTCTCCTGCCGGACCCCACAGCGACGGTCAAGAAGCAGAAGCGAGGGGACGCTCGCAGAAAAAGCAACGACGACGCGAGCGGAGGCGACAGCTTTCACCAGGGGACGAAAAGCGGAATTGACCCAAGTCCATACCATCGCTGCGGTAGATCCGACCGAGCTGGAACCGTACAGCGGCGAGCCGGTCCAGAGAGGCGGCTCCATCGGACTACAAGCTGTAACCTTCCTTGAAAGGGGAGGATGTGGGACAATCTACTACACCCGCGCGTGTAGTGTAGTGAAAAGAATAAAGCTCTCCCGCCCCGCGCCTCGCGCCATGCCCTTGACGTCATGCGCGTGGTGCCGGGCAGGCATTCCTTCCAACAATATTGGCAGGCGTAACTTGCGTGCTGTCAGGTATGAGTGCTCCGCTAGATTTTCTAAGTGCACAAAGTCGATTCACATCATAGTGTGTATGGCCGCTACATGACCATCGGAGGAAACACTGCTTACGAAGACACAGTCACGAAATTTCAAGGCAGCGGAATTGCAATCAGCTGCATGCAAATTCTGGCTTCGGGACGCCGGCCTGTGACACACGCCCGGCGCTCATATAGATCTCACTAAGATCGCCTCATAAACGTTTATACTCTCGTGAACATACCACGCTTCCAAACAGAGTGCCTGCTCCACGTTATTCGGTATTTCGAACGCGGACAAACGGTAAATCGCTGTCTTGAACGAGCCCCAAAAGCTACGGCGACAGTGAGGAACGGGCCGGGGACTCCCGCGCCTGCTTTCGAAGCGGGCCGCTAGGGGGATTTCAGTGGCGCCCCTACAGGCCGCGCTCGAGGCGTATAGGGTGACCGGTTGTCTAGTCACGAGTTACTCCTGGAGATTCGCGTCAGCAGTGTTACCGCATAATAATACGGGAACAAATTCTTAGGTAAATTCGATTTCGTTGAGGACGCCGACGCCTCGCGTAAAAGTTTTATTTATAGGATTACAAGAGGTATTTCGTAGCCTTCCCTTTCCGTGCACCCAGACATCGAAACGAACCTTGTGATACACTTGAAGAAGTAGTTAGTGCAGAGTGGAATTTAAACATTCAGCACGTTTTGTGCAATTTACGAACAGCAATTTTAGAGCATTTCGCCTGGTCTATGTCGAAAGTCCATATTTAAACCTCTCAACGGGAGGTGAAATAGTGCAATGTGCGGTTTAAACATTCAGCCTGTTCTTGTGCAATTTTGCATGCTTGCATTCACACACCGTTCTTTTAGGCACCCTAACGATATGGTGCCATGGTAACACCCAAATCGAGAAGAAATACTTTTTAGCACCCCTTTAACGGTCGTAGCACCCTGTGAAACTGTTGATTACACCCCTGAATTTTGGCACCCTTGAGATGGGGCGCCCGAGCAATATTTGGGCGCTTCAAGCGATGCAAAAAGGGTGCAAAATGTTCAGTACACCCTTTTATCCCCTTAAAGGGTGTTAAAAAGTTTAGTGTGTAGATAATGCAGTGTCCTCTAGGAATGTGCTTGTGTTGGGCTCAGTGGTGGGATGCGTGTACGGCTTGTGCTTAATTGGGCCGCCACCCCTGGAGACCGGCTGGCACTGCGTGTTTTCGAGAACTGAGATTCGGGTTTTCATAGCTGAGAATTCCTTCGCGATGATATCGGTGAGATTCGTGATCATGCCCTTGAGCTCCTCCAGGCGGTCGTTTATTGTGCGTTCGGTTTTCTCTTTGAGTTGTTCTAGTTTGGAGTTCACTTGCTCAATTGCAGACTGAGTATCATTGGGTTTATCATCAACTCCCTTACGACGTTTGGAAGGCTGTATAGAGGCGGTTTGAGTCTCCGAGTCCGCGGGTATGGGCAGGTCTCTGGGGAGCTCGCTGCATGCCATTTCAGAAGGGGTGTGCAGGGCCGACCCGGAAGGGAGTGTAGTGGTGGTGTCCTTGTTTTCCTGAGACGGGAGCTGTCCTGCCGCCTGTCGGCGAGCTGTATACGTAAGTGAGCGTTCTCTTCCGCTAGGAGTTCTATCATTTGCCTGAGCTTCGCTAACTCCTAGCTGTACTGTTATGGATGTGCTGTGCGAACTGGGAGGCCGCTGCTGACCAGCTCACCTAGCTTGGAGGGCGCACAGGAGCGTGTAGTGCCTGATGCAGGAGACCGGAACTGGCGTCGACGGGAGCGGCTCCGCTGGCGAGCGGAAGAGGTGCTGTGATGACGAGTGGTAGACCGGCTTTGCTGCCGTTCTGGAGTGGGGCTGCGTTGGCGTGCAGTAGAATTAGGCGTCGGAGAGCATCCGAGCGATCCGAGGCCCCCCTTGTTTGATGATCTTTGTTTGGAGCGGGAGCGGTGCTGAGTTCGTCGGGATGCGGCGGGGCCCGTGAGACGTGGGAGGGAGGTGGAACGATCCGGCGGGTTGTGGAGAATGCCAGGGGTATCCCCATCGTTGCCATGAAAGGATCGTCCAGGGTTGCATTGTCGGTGTCGTTCTTGATCCCAGCGCCGTCGCTGCAGTAGGTATGGGGTGCGATACCGCTGCTTCCATGTTTTGTCGCCTGTCTTGTGGTCCATCCCACAGGTGGCGCAGCGTGGGGTGCAAGAATAGACAGGAGTCTGATTGCGAAGACCACAGACCGGGCCAATTTCGAGAGCATAGTTGTTGGGTTTGGGGCAGACGTCGACCCGGTGTCCATACACCCCGCATTGCTCACAAACTTCGTGTTTTTTCTTATGCAGATAGCATTTCCATTCGGTCCCACGATAATACACGTAGTAAGGGACGGTATTACCTTCAAAAGCAATAAACATTGAGCGGAGGGTGCCGAGGCGTCGGGCTTGCAGGATGGTGGGGTTGCTTTTGTTGACGATACTGTGGGGGATGGTGTCGGCATCGTCAGTATACGGGATATTGTGTATGACGCCCTTCGCAGTACATTCGGGCGAGGCGGTGTAGGCGCTCACTGCATGAGTGCGGTCCCCGAGACGAAGTGAGTTAATACGTCCATAGAGAGTTGCTCTGGTCAAGCTAGGTGTGCTAACGAAGATGACGTTGCGGAGGTTGTTACCGCGTAGGGTGTCGCTAGCGCGTCTTCAAGAGATACACCACCTGCGTGGCCGATGGTGTCGCGGACCGCTGCGTAGCTGCATCGTCGTAGGTCGAGGTGATTCTTCGGGCGGAGAATGATTTCCACGTCAGGCGTTGAAGTTCCAGGAGCTCGACGCTCTTTGTGGGGGCAGCAAGACGGGGAGCGAGGGCGGCTATCTTGCCTTTGTCCTCCGGCATCGACGTTGTAGCCGGCACGTTGCTGGCCTTTGCTCGGCGACCTTAGGGTTAGCTGGGACAGCTCGCGGTGGCCCCTGCGGCGGTAGCTTTTGATTCAACCCGCAGCGTTATTATAATTTTCAGGTGAGATAGACTCACCCTCGATCTCGACCGTTGGCATGACGTCGGCAGCTCCTGGCGACGGAGCTCTCCGACTGATGTCATGTAGCCAAGGCGGCGAGCGCGACCGCCTCGCCGGCAGTCGCACTGCTGAGTACGCTCAATTTGAGCTGCTCACTATACTAAATAACCTCTGCGGATGGCGAAAAAGTTGAGAAAGACAATAGTGTGGTCCGTGGCTCTATCCAGGTAGATAAATGCCCAGGGAGTTCGTTAGACGCGGCGCCGGCTTGTGATGCGATTGTTCGTCATGGCCCCTAACGGCCAGTCTAAAAGTATTGATTATTACCCGAGTTATCATTCATTAAAAAGGGGCAGCAATAATGACTGGAGCTCTTACCCTCTCATCCCGACTCCAAAGCACTGTGGAAGCTGTGACGTCACCGACCAGGCGCGAGGCCACCTAGAGAAACAGGGCAAGGTTTGAGATTCACGCAGCCATTGGCTCCGCTCGGCGGTGCGTCAGTCTTTTATTTCTTAGCAGCCGACGCGCACGCTCCTCCTACAACTGCCGAGCGGGGCCGGTTGGCCCGCTGGAACTGCCCGGCGGCCGTGCTCCTCGCATCATCCGTGGTCGCGTCGATACGACAGTTTTAGAATAGGGGAAATGAAGACCAGATAGTGGGCCCCCAAACACAGCACGCTCGCTCACGACAGTAATTGAAGATTTACACCGTCGACTAGCGACACGCTAGCGTTTACGCATGCGGCGCTGTCTCGGCGAACAGGCCCCTCCGAGGCTCAGACGCTCACAAAAGGCTTAGCGCATCGCCGCAGCCGGGGCGACGACGATCCCCAGCACAATCTCTCGCTGCACTATTACCCCCTCTCACCAATTTATAAACTGATTTTCAGCAATGGTCCCGCTATCACGGGCGGTGAAAAGTTTTAGCTGCTGCGGTGTACGCCGTATCGTGCATACACCGCGCAGTGGGCTCCTTGTCGACCGTGCTGACAGGTGCTTGCCGTGGTCGCACGTGTAGCGGAGTTTTCGCCTGCGGAGACACTCCATGTTTTTCAGCGTTATTCATACCTTGTAAACGACGCGCTATATCTACAAACCCAGCTATGCTCATGTGACGGATAGTGACGATCTACATTCGTCACTACTGAGATACGCCGTGTGGCTGGTCCCGCTGGTGCCGCAGCGCCGCTCGCCAGAACCGCACCCGCGTTTCTCCCAGAGCCGAGAACGCTGATTGGCTACAGCATTTACAGGGGCCCACCAATAGCGGCGACGTACTGTTCAGTGCTTCGTGCGTCGTAGAAGTTGCGTCAGAGCATACTGCCGCACGTGAGAGCGCGGCAGTATGGCGGCGACGAAGCGGTAGGGAAGCAAGGAAAGAAAGGATCTTTTTTGCGTGTTTGTGCGGCCCTTCCTTTACGCAGAGGCGTAATATTTGGTATACGTTGTCGCGAAGGGGCACTCTAGCGATTCGGCGATTGAAATGGCGACCTTCGCAAGCCTATTGAGGGCTCCTTTAACCCGTCTGTGGAGGAGACGGAGCTTCCGCCTGCAGGTATTACACGTTCCCGTCGTCTAAAAGAGGCTCGCTGTCCCTCGCTCGCAGCAATGAACCTGCCGCGATCGATCGGTCCGTGACGAAGACGACGGGCTTTTTCCCGTCGCGACGAAGACCAACCCATAACCAGCGTTCTCATGTTGGGAATCTTGACAGTATCGACAACTTCGTTTGACACCACGCGGTTTCAAGGGCTTTCAAAGGCAAATTAACTAATTTGCGCCTCAAAAATTCAGTGCTCTTCAACAACTTCGACCCTGAAAGGAGGACAAGGTATCTTTTCATTGGCTCCGCTGACTTTCGCGAAGGTTCGCTGAGAATTCCGTCCCCGCCTTCAAGCCACGTCATTAAGTATGAATGATGCAGCTACAATTTCAACGGTAAGAAATTCCACTACAGTCAATATAAACGCCTCCCCACAGAATCCAGAGTAGAGAACAGAGAGAATTAATTCCCTGGTGTTGTTCCCTGCATGACAAGGCGAGAACAAGCATATCATTGCAGCGACGGGCTACCTGACACGCCACGCAGAAAAAGCTGCTCTTCCCAAGGGCACTGATAGCGAAGCTGAAAAATTACCCCCCATGTTGTGCAATGGCATGGAGGCTTCCAGTCGTCAAAGCTGACTGTGGAATGGCTTTCATGTCGCAGCTGTAGCAATGTGCGATTTTGCAGACGCGGGACAGGATTCTCGTAATTTATTTCGCGTTCTCGCACAATACAGCTATCTAGGAAACGACCGAGATGACTTAATACGAGCTTGTCAACGTGATACCGCCGGCTACTATGCTCGAGGCCATGCTTCAGCACGTGGAATATGGCAACCCCTACGGCGACATCTAAAGGTACCTACAACTTTCCGAAGAGGCCTTCCAGCTTGCTCGCGTCCGCCCCACCAATAAGGAGTGCACCAGACACACCAACCTCCGACACCGAGAAGCTGCGGAGACCGCGTTCGGCGTAGACACTAATCTGACGACATGGATTGAGCGAGAAGCTGCTTATACGATATTTCGGACAATGTTAAATTCAACGCAGCATTGACAGAATTTCGCTCCCCTGCGGGTACAAGCCCGGTACTTCCTGTGCGCACACTGCGCCATCTGGTTCGAGGGCACACGTTATTGTACTTCCACGTGAGAATCTTAGCATATGCCGATATGCCAAGGTTCTCGGGCAAGGCATGCGTAGAGAATGCTCTTGTCATGACACAACAATTTCGCCAGGTTTCAGGTGCTGCCCCGAACTTCCTGAAAAGCTGTGGCTTTTGGTGGGAAGAATGGGGAACGACACCCGATCGCTTCGCGGTAATCAATTGGAATAGTGACCTGAGGTATTTACGAGCTCCCCCGTCGCAGTTTAGCAATACTGAATAGCAGTGGTCGGCGCAGTCTGTGAAGGTACAGCGCCAAGTGAATGATTGGCGTGCACGGCAGTTGTTTGTCTTTCCTCGTGCTCGGGCGTGTAACACGTTTCTTCTGACCCGTCTTCGTTACGTCCTACAGGTGTTCTATTGCTCTCGCCTCAGGATACAGGCTTTTCCCCGGATTTGCGCAACCTTCATTTGCTGTTTGCGAAGGGAGCCTTTTCGTCGCGATAACGTTTTTCTTGCGGTTGTGCGACGAGGACTTGGGCTTCTTCACCTTTTTGCTCGGCGGCTTGTTTTTAGCTTATCCTACTTTCGACATGTTCGACATCCGTTTTTGAAAGCTCTTCTGCAAACGCGTCTTGCACATTTATTCCTGATATTGTTGTGTCTTCATTGCCTGTGAAAGTACTCCGAATTGTGCGGAGGTTTCTCAAAGAAGTGGTTCATACGTTTCGCTTCCTACAGGCTCGGTTTAGCATTGTGTGAATATTTAATGCTTCGTGCGAATTTATTTCCGGCGCCCTGGTTTCCGGTTTTCGTTCCATGCCTTTATATCGTGTTCCATGCCCCCAGTGTTTATACCAGAACGCCCTCAATATAGTGCGTAAAATGTGTGTTCCGCCATGTGTTAAAAGATTTTTTTTTTAAATTACACTCTGGTACGCTGAAAGACCGGGGTCTGTTTATAGCTTGGTCTACAAATTGCCGCCTCTAGCTGTTCTCGATCAGGGAGAATAGATGCAGAGATGCTGTCTTTTTCTGGGACATTTTTCAGCCAACACTCAGAAAGGCTGTGGATATCACGCCTTTCTCAATCCGATCTTTGCCATTCGGCTGTACTGGTAAGCTACCCTATGACATGTTTGTTTTGATTGATTTGTACAGTCTGTGGCGATGTCGCTTATGCGATAGGCATGCCGAGCCGCCTAGACCGACAAAGTCGTATTTCCGAGAAACTGAGGCGTTTGCACATAGTCTGTATAATTCTCTAGATAACCACCTGACTGATTCCCTCTTTTGAACGCTGTGTGTGTTAGCCTGAATTTTGATGTATTTGTTCTTTTCATAACTTTAGTGTATCCTGTTGTTTGCTTGACTATGTAGTGTCCTCGTATTGTCATGTTTGGGGCCTTCCTGAATGCAATAAAAAGAAAAGATGGTTCGCTTAGAACACCCCGCTCTTCGGCATCAGTAGCTCCACGGTCGAACTATAGGTTTTTGAAACGAATGCCCTGGCTTCGTACCCCAGCAATAGCAATTTTTTTCTTAAGACACGCGGTTTCTTTTTTTGTAAAAATGTTTCGTAAAAATTTTGCGCATTATTTGTGTATATGAGGGAGGTTTGTTATCTTCTAGATCAGTTTAGGAGGGGTGGGCTTATCAACACATTTATATGACGTTCTGCACCGCATTGGAAGTGCCGAGCTTGCGCCCATCTTGGAACGGAACATCTCCCGTAGGTAAGAATCGCTTTGCCAAAATGACAGCCGCAACTGTCGCTTAACGGCCAGCTTAGGCCTGACGTTTCTTTTCGAGGTCTTACGGCATGAACCGGTCCGCGCAGCTTGACATACAATAAGTGCAATGACTACTTTTTGCTATACTCAATTAACGTTGAAAAACGGGCCAGGTGACAAATGTTCACTTTCGCCGAGCGACACAGGCAGGCCAAAGGGAGCACGAACACAGGGCGAGCACTTTTTCCTGTCTGTTTTGCGCTGCGAAGATGAATTTTTTTCTATATTTTCACGGCGCTAGACTTTGAAGCGTGACATTAGGCCTAACGTCCTGTGTTTAAGCCTAACGCAAGGTACCCTTTAATCTAAGCCTTACGACATGCCGATTAACGTCGTCCTCATTGTACGCCAAAGTGCGCTTACCGGCTGACTAAACTAGCGACCTGAAAGCGTGACGTCAGTCCCAAAGCCGGCTCCCGCATGCCCGCGTCGCCGCGTCCCACTACTGCGCATTGACATTTGGGCAAGTGAATTTATTATTTGCCCCAAAAACTCCCCACGTCACTGAAGTCTTCTTACGTGCTTGAAAGTGACATCCTGGAGATATTCAACAACTTCTTTACGGCTACATCGCACTTGCGTCTCTTTTTTCGCTTTTGTTTCAGTCTTCTGGAGCGGATTGCTCAGTCCGGCTTCTTTTCTGCTATACCGTGTTTGCACCTGTCGCTTCGCTTTCTTTTCCTCGCATTACTGCGGGAATCACCTCAGCAAGCAGACTGGCGGTCAGCGCAGCTTCCCAAGAATCAGGGTTCTGCACGGCTGGTGGGCACCTGCTTTACTCACGTGCCATTATATTCTGGTGTCACGTGGCCCGCACTATTTTAAAAAAAATTTGCCTCTGCAATTTAGTTTTGTGACTTTTGTGAAGATCACACATTAGCCCCAGAACACTCCCGATTCCTGGCCAAACACCCAAGTGGGTATGTGCCACGGAGAAAGGAACAACAACAACCACAACCTTTGTTCCATCGCCGTAGTTTGTAGGCCATGGATTCCGCTGCTATCGTGGATACGGAAAAAGAAGAAGACGAAGACAATGAAAACAGTGCTCGTCCACTGTCTGTGCAAATGTCTCTTTTTTCCACAATACTGACTCCTCGCCATCCTTACCGATCTTTGTGAGTTTGTAACGATCTAAGTACTCACCTGGATTATCATCGCGCCCTGTTCAACGCCCGGCAAGCCCTACTATCCGAGGCTTGGCCGTTAGGCGTAACGCCTCCCTTCGGGCGGCACGTCGTCGTCGGCACCGCCGCCGTTGCTTCGCCCGCCGCTGCTGCCTTACTCGAATCAACGGGTGCTGCCAGCATCTCAAGCAGCGCCGACCACTCCTGTAGTGTTCGAACACATACCTCCTGCACCGCCTAGCCACCCTTCCACGTCAGTCAGCGTGAGCATCCGGAGCCGACCCTCAAGCCCCCGGGACATAAATATGCAAGCCACCGCACCAGATACCGCTGAAGTCAACCATGGAACCCCAGCCATTAGGGAACCTCAAGACCAAGATCCCCGGCGCACGTCCATAACGTGGCAGCGCAGCTCTGCCGCACAACGCCCGATCAACCAAACAGACCGAGTGAGTAGCCCACGCTTCTTGCTCGTACTAAGGCCGCTCTCCAAATTTAGTATCAACAACATCCCTAAACACGCCCTCGCTCACTTACTCGGCAACACTGCCCCCCAGTCATATCTAGCTGAGCTCGCCTCCCACAGATATGATACCATCGGAAAGTGCATCCACATCCCCACGTACGATGAAACACACAGCGACTGCTCACGGTCACACAACTACAATTTGCCCGTGACGGACCAACCTTCACGCTGCCCGTCGGGATCAAACCTTCTCTTTACCGCCTCAACTCTTCACGTGGAGTCATCGATGTAGAACCTGGCGATTCCAACGATGAAATCAAAAAGTGCCTTCGTTCTGAACAAGCACAGATCCTCAACTGCCACCGTATAGGCCGCACTAATAAGGCCGTTATTACTTTCGACTCACCTACTCCTCCAAAGTGATAAAATACTGCATGACCATAGTAAAAGTTTCCCCGTACCAACCCCGCAGTATGGTATGTTACAACTGCCACAATATAGGCCACCTGTCCAAATATTGCCCTTCCCAAACTGTCTGCCGCTCCTTCGGCAAAACTCCCGATGAAGACCATTGGAACTGCGGACCATCGATATACTGCGTCGTTTGTGATGAATTTGGCCACATCTCGCTGGATCCCACATGTCCTGGCCGCGTCCCCACAACAAGCTCAAACTCTCCCAACAAGGACCAAAAGCGATCCACAACAGACTCAAGCGCTTCAAACTATTCGAACCGAAATACAACAGGAACGCTTTGCCCGCTTGGAGGATGGTCGTCATATGCATGAGTATTTCGATGGACAGCTCCAGCAAATCCGAGACCTCTTCCATCAAGTCATCACCAACGTCCGACCTTCGGAACCCATACCTGAGCCCCCTCGCAAAGTCCCATCACGACCCACACCATGATCTCTAACCCTCCCACCATTCTTCAGTGGAACTGCAGAAGCTTTTCGGCCGTCAAAACAATAATCGCTGCCAAAGTAAAATATATCAAACCAATCGCCCGCCTACTTATAGAAACCCTCACCACCCCTCAGCTGCTATGCTACATCTTCGTTAATCCTTCTATTCCACGCAACCCCCAAGTTCCTGGCCATCCTGCTATCCTGCTTGACTCCTCCATCCCAGCTACTCAGTTGCCTTTGCCGCTTTCTACCTCTTCCCTCTACGAAGTTGTCGCAATCATCGCCCATTCTCCCAGGGCCAAGAAGCTCATCCGCGTCTCCGCCTACTACCGACCCAGATATCAAACATGCTCAGATGCTTTCTCATGGCTCCAACATATCGGAAATGAATACCCTTCCACCCCCATTCTCATCGGAGGTGGTTGTAACGCCCCCCACACTACCTGGGGCTATCCCACCAACTCCGGTAGGGCAAAATACCTCGACTCTACCGAAGTGGCCAACGTTCATCTTATCAATGATATCACCTATTTCACTCGGATCGCCCTCTATCCCAATCATACCGACACCACCCCCGACTTAACATGGGCTTCCCCGGGCCTTGTGGAGACCTGGGCCCCCTACTCCACTACTTGGGGTAGTGATCATCTACCTATACTCATAACTCTTCGAGTAAAACACATACGAGACCGTCAGACTGCTCGCTTTCATTTGAACTGGGCCACTTTCCGAGAGAAACTTCTACAATACGATCCCCCGTCCTCCCTGGAGGGAATGAATGACTAGCATCATTCGGAACTCGTACTTTGCCTCGGCAGAGACCATAACTTGCGACCAAATTTTCCCTCCTTTTGGCAACCACTTGGTCAACTTATGGAAGCACATGGAGTACCTCACGCAACTCTGTCGTACTTCCGGCAGAAGACATTCCCTTATATGTCGCATACGTGACCAGTACAGAACGATCACGGCTTACCAAAAACAACTGGCCGCCGACCTCGGCAGACTCCCTGGTCTCAGTTCTTTGTGGAAACTTCATCTCATCCTTGGTGGCAAAAAACGCAGCCGCACACCAATAGTGGCAACTATAATGCTCGCCAGCAAGAACTACTCCCAAACTGAAGAAACTCTCCTTCGAAGCTTCTTTCTTCACGCTTCACTTACTTCTTCTCAACCACTACCAAATATTATTATACACGACCCACTGCCCGAACTTGACAGCCCATTCTCGTTTCCTGAACTCACAACAGCACTCCGTCAAGGAAGGCCCAAATCCGCCCCTGACCACGATGGAATTCAATGGATTCACGTACGCAATCTACCTGAACCAGCCCAGCTACACCTCCTCGAACAGCTCAATCACTCGTGGGAAACCGGAATCGTTCCCAACCACCTGAAACTGTCCATTATATTTCCAATACCTAAACCAAACAAGAAGCAACAAACGCCCGACAACTTCTCGCATTTCCATCCGATATACCTTACTCCCGTTATCTGCAAACTAGTAGAACAGCTCATTCATAACCAAATCGCGCGCTATCTTAAATTCGTAGGGCCCTATTTTCACCCCTCACAAACCGGTTTTCACCCTAACCTCAGTCTCGCTGACATCCTCTTTCTCCTCAGACAAGTCATTAACCGGAAATACTCTCGACAACCCCCCCGACTACCTCCTCGCACTAGATTTACAGAAAGCCTTCGACTGCGTTAGCCAACAAGCAATCCTTGAAGAACTTGCTGAGGCATTCCCCAGCCAGAAAGCTCAAACCTGGACCCGAAACTTCCTTGAAGCTCACCCCATTCAATTGCACGGAACCTACCCCGGCTGGTCTCCCCGAGTCTTTTACCTTGACAGGGGTGTACCACAAGGCTTCATACTTGGCCCAACTCTTTTTAACTTAGCCATGACCTGAATAGCAAGACGGATCACCACTGAGTCCACAGCCCACTTTGCCATCTACGCCAACGATATTACTATATGGACCGAATCAGCCCAACACCCAAATCAAGACGCCATGATTACCGACCTCCAGTGCGCAGTGACGGGACTCGAAAAGGTCCACCCCGACCTTGGCCTGTCCCTCGCACCTCACAAAACAGATTTCCTCGCCATCTTCGGCCGTCAACCCCCCACCGATTACGCGCCACCTCAAGTCAGTGTCGCCTCCATTTCTGTGTTAGCCATACTGGAACCAATTAAACTCCTCGGAGTCTACTTTGGAACCAGGAACCGCCCCACAATATGGCTTAATCACCTTAAGCAGAAATGGAACTTCGTGCAGCACACCCTTCGACGGCTCTCAAACAAACATGGGGGAGCTAAACAAAAGGCCATCACCACCCTCGGCAGAGCAGTAGCGGTGGGCATTCTTTCGTACGGAGGGACACATTATGGCCTCAACTGCACCCAACCACGCATGCTACAAGTTCTTCACAATTCCACCCTACGAACCATCACTCGCCTCCCACGTCATACAAAATTTGCAAACCTCCAACAAGCAGCGACCCTCCCACCAATCTACCGCATCATTCAGGAGCAAACGGATCAATACAATTTTAAACGACAACTCGCCCATCAAGGCGTGCTCCTCACCACGTGGGATCAACGAAGTAATATTCCCCTACCTAATTTTCCAGCCACAACACCCCTCTGGCAGCGGCCCCACTTCACTGAATCCGTCACCTCGAAACCCGTCGCACGCAGGAAGCCCAAGCTTCGACAGCAACGCTGCGGACGCCTTGCTTCAACTAACGACGGGGTGACATTGACGTCCACACAGACGCTAACCACATAAACCCACACCTCGGCCCAGCATGGATCAGCCCGGACAATTTATCCATCATGGTAGCCCGATATCACCGTATTCCCAATATTACTTCAATGAACGCGGAGCTGATCGCTATCCACGATTCTCTCGACTACTTCATGTAAGATTACCATTTCCCCATTCCCCCCAACCGTCGCAACCTAACAGACTCATATGAAGCTCTCCGAGAACTTTGTCATTCCAGGTCCACCCACCCTTCTGTCCACCACATTATTCATCAAATCACTGCGCTCCAAACATCAGGCTGCCAAATCCGAATCGACTCGACCTCCGGTCATGAACCAGCCGCTCCTGGGAACCGAGCAGCTCACGTGGCTGCACAGGAGGCCCTTTTCACAATAGCCCCCGATGGACGCCGGCGCCGCCCTTCTCGGACCACCCCTGGCCCAACTGCCGTGACGATGACCCCACTCTCGCTCCCGCAATCAGGCTCCGTAGATTCAGGCAACTGAAACAACAACGCCTCAAGGCACTCACCGCTTCAGGCCCCCTCACCTCCTTCCCCACCGTGACCCGAGCACAAGAAATCTTGAACAAGTACCTGACCAACACCTGTACGGCACCAGAGACTATTCGACAATGATATTATCCCCAGCCCGCCCCCCGATGTCCCTACCGCCACCAATTTATCGCAGCCGATCTCCACCACCTCATCTGGCACTGCCCCAAGTTTTCTCGCTTTCGTACATCCCTCTCACGTGACACACTCTTCCAAATCATCATTGATTCCACATAAAGCGGCCTAGTACGGGAAATTTAGCAGTGGTCTCCACGACTTCTGAAGAGATCCCTTGAAGACGGCGTCATAAGGACTGTGCTCCGCCCTCCCCATTCCCTCCCACCACGCCGGCCTTTGGCCTTCCTTGCTAATAAAGTTTACAACAACAATCATGGAGACGTGGGTATGACTCCATTGGATCACGCGTTTATTTTACTTAACAGCGGCGGCCATTTTCTTAACCGGACAATTATTACTACTACAACTATAGTAGAACCTTGTTAATGGCGCGCCCGTTAATTGGGAAATTCAAACAAATCGCCGTTCCCGCTCCTTTTCTTCAAAAATTTTTATTGCCCTATGGCCGCTGACCTTCGTTATTTCAGCGCAAATTCACGCCCGCCCGCTAAATTCGGACAAACGCCTTCACGAAGCGTGAGCCGCAACGCGATGTCCTTCGTCTCCCGCTCTCTCCCCTTTGTAGTGGGGAGAGTGCGAGCGCAAATCGCGGCAAGTAAGCAGCCATAACGTAAACAGCCACAGCAGCTAGTAGTGCAAAAGAAGCAGTGGATGCTCTCGCTGTTCTGCAAGAATTGTACTATGATGCTCCATGCAGTACTCTTGCTCTCGACAGATGGTCGCACATTCGGAAACTTGTTCTTTCCGTCCAGCTATCCACCACAAGACAAACTAGCATTACGGGCGTCTTTGCAAAGGAAATGCACGAATAAAAGAATTGAAAAGTAGCTGTTCTTGTCGTTAATTCGACATTCGCATAATTCGTATATTTTATCCGAATTAACGAGCCTTCCCTGTACAAAGACGTCTTTTTTTTTTTTGCAGAATGGGACACTCAAGGTTTTCACTTTCAAATAGTATAAACAGTGGGGCCCTTCCATTACCATTCTAGCATTCACCGCGGTTATTGCCTGGGCGGCTTGTCGAAGGACTCAAGATTCCGGGTCCCCTGTGTGTACAAGCCCGCCACTTCCTGTATGCACCCAGTGCCATGCACTGGTTCACTTCGAAGACCCTTATTGTTTTGAGACTGCTAATAGAATCCCGCTGTTTTTGACTAGAAGCGCGTGTTTCGACGCGAACGACCCGGGTTCCTGGCCAATGGAGGAGGAATAAACTTTTATGGGGTCCAACAGCATGTGTTCAGCCTCCTATTTCCAGGAGGCCGCGAGTCCGAGCTGCGTCCAGAGCTCGTTGCACCAGGGCTTGCTGTCGCTCTGGTGCTGAGCTGGTCAGCTCGGCCTCCCACTGCTCAGGGTTGGAGGATGGGATGGGGTTAAGGCGGTGAGCATATGAGAAAACAAGCTGGTAAGTGGTGAGAGGTGGGTGATAGTGCGGGAAGTTGTAGGGGAAAAGAGACAGTGAGATATGGTGTACGATGTCGTGATTATAGAAGGTTTTAGTTTGCAGGCGGTTGTAAAAGGTGGCGTGGTGTGTCACTCCATCCTCTTGATTAACTGCCCCAGTGGTGCGAAAATTTTCGCAAGACCTGATTTTTTTTAGCTATAGAATGTTTTTTTTTTGTCCATTTTACGCATTCTTTTAAAAAAGAAAAAAATGTTGTCTGGTATTATTTAGGTTGGTTTAGGGGCGGAGCGCGCTATATTAACACGTTTGATTAACTTTATGCCCTATACTGGAATTGCCTGGCTTGCACCTATATCTCGGAACTCAATAACACACGCGTGGTAGTAATATATGCGAAAAAAATACTGAATCGCTCCTTTGGGAGACCGGAGTTTTAGATTAACTGCAGTCTTGACAATCAATGGCTGACGACGTAAAAAGCGGGCTAAGCAGCAAAGTAAGAGAGATGCCACTGCGTCCAGTAAATAATGAGCAATCGAGGCGATTGTGGTGTTCTTTCGTGAAATGAAACGAAAGGCCCGGACGTTGCCCTTGGCCATCTCAACTCTTGTTCTTAAACACACAACCCTTCATTGCACAGGGTGTTAGAAGAAGTTCCCCACCTGTTCGTCCAGCTACTTTGTCCTCCTGATCGGCGTGCGGAAGCGCATCGGGAATACCCCACGGCGCTAGACACGCATTCACGCAGCGTGGTACGCAGCGCAGTTGGGCAACCGCGAGCGGCATATAACGCAACCCCTTGCCTGTCACGTGTCCCGGGTATATTTCCCACTAGTTTTATTTTTAACACTAAACTTCAAGAGTGCCACGTGGCGTTACATCCACTGTTGCTCCCAGTTCGGCCCACTTAGTTACTCAAATGACCAAATGAGGTGCGAAGAATCTGTGTCAGGTTGTCCATGTTTTTATTTCCTTTTCCTTTGTTGCACACACAAAACAAAAAGCACACGTCCCCCCCCCCCCCCCAAACATCCGGTGAGATTAGCTAGCCTACTTCTCGGTGGCTTGAGATATCCTGAGGGGGGTGCAGAGAGGAGACAAAAAAAAAATAAAACTCTAGGGGCAAGTGGTTAGTTGGAGATGGACGGTGACGGAGGGGCACGAGAACCAGGAGTCGATTTCTGCTGCTGCAGCTGCTGAATGATGCCCCGCATGCGCGAGACGTCTTTTCCGCTGCCAGAAGGTTTGGCGTTGAAGCCGCACAGCCGGGCGACCTTGTCCCAGTCAGGGGAACCGTCCGGATGAGCCCGTCCGCCCTCGGGCAGCCAGTCGGCCGACGATCGATTGGCCGTCCGGCGCTTCGCCAGGGAGTCATGGTACCGCTCGTACCATTCCGCAAGCTCACGCTGGGCGTTCTGGCGGAGCTCTTGGATGCGCAGCTCCTCCTGGCGGTCTTTTTCCTCAAGCTGCCTTTTCATGTCCTCGCGCCATCTGTAGTAAACGGGTGACGAGATGCGCGTGCAATGTCAGCAATGAATGCGAAATTTGGGAATGCGCTCACGAATGCCCACAAGCGGCCATCAAGAATGCGCGGATCGTTGGCCAAGCAAGCTTAAGGAATGCCTTCAGCCCACTTTCACTTTTTGAATCTAAGCTTGTGCCTGCACCGGCTTTTCCCTCTACACAGATCCCTCAAAACTGCCGGCCTCCGCCACTTCTTTTACCCTACCTTTTAAATTATTAACCAACTCCTTTACTCGCCGAACTATGTCCAAGCCGAACGTAGGGATTTTAATCCTTTATATTAGTAAATATGCGCATTGCCACCACTAAAGCAATTCTACTGCAGCAAAACTGATCAAAGTTTCTCATAATTGGGGCAATGATAGCATATGCACACAAGGTCTGAATTTGCTGAAGACTTTGCATTGCCAAGGCTTAGTTTTTGACCCAGAAGGAGCGGATTGAAATGAAAGATGGCACCACTGTAAGATTCATTTCATTGAATGCATTCATGGCTTCAGGCTGGATTTTAGGGCATAATTTTAACAAGTCAGAAAATTCGTGCAATGAACGTCAATAGTCTTATCAATCAATCAGTTCATTAGTTAATGAAAATTATTCATGAGGATTATATACAGAAGGAGGTCCAAAGGTCAGAGTAGCGGGACCTCCTACCTTTAATGCCCATGAAAAAAAAAGGCGATGAAATGGCTGGAAATTGAT
This sequence comes from Haemaphysalis longicornis, assembly GCF_048455015.1. Classification (NCBI taxonomy): domain Eukaryota; kingdom Metazoa; phylum Arthropoda; class Arachnida; order Ixodida; family Ixodidae; genus Haemaphysalis; species Haemaphysalis longicornis. The sequence goes on along the minus strand of NW_027526330.1, from coordinate 117,945 downwards.
ATTTGTAAGTGGTACAGCCCTCAATATGCTGCTAGATTATCACTTAACTATTTTGCGCAGTGTCTTACAGAATTCCCAAAAATAAAACTTTTGCGCGCAAGTGTCCTTTACAATGCCCCACTAACTTGCACCTCCAAATTAAAGACGCGAATCACGTGTCTTGTTTCGGTAGTTTTCACGGTGTAAAGTTGACGTACGGCTCTTGTATGAAAATCCACCCGGTAAAGTAATTACTTAAATGCGTGGTGTCGCTAAGGAATTCCGCGCAAGGTCCCTCAGACCGCAGCGCCACTTTTTCTGAAGGAGACTCAAAACACAAATGGCTGTGTGCCCAGATTCCTGCGCAGTATAATCGAAATACAGTTGTAGAACTCTGCCACAGCACGCCTTGTGGGCTAGTGTAGCGTCCGCGCGCCAAACATCAATTTGAACAGAAGTAATAGCATTGAACAATGCGTTGCCTATGGCACTAATCCCAGTATTTGAAGCATTGATGACTATTCCCCAGCACGCTCAAGACCTGTTCGTGTGCACCCATTTGGTAAAGCAAATAACTGAGAAATCTCCCGTTTGGCGCACATGTTTCTCTTCTCTGGTAGCGTTCTGGCTTCTCTGATGGCACGAAAATGGTTTGATTGATTGTCGGGTTTCACACGCCGACGCAACGCAGGCGTTGAGGGAGGCCTCCGGGCTCCCGATTAATTTTGACCACCTGGGGATCTTTAAAGTGCACCGAAATCTCGCACACACGGGCGTTTTTGCTTTTTGCCTCCATCACAACAGCGGCCACCGCGGCCGGGAATCGAACCCGCGTTCTTGTGCTCAGCAGCACAACGCCTTAGCCGCTGAGCCACCGTGGTGGGTGGCACGAAAATGGAGTGTGCAGCCAGTGGAAGAACGGCAGAACAAGATAGAATAGAAATAAAGTCGACAAAACGGCGACACTGGTGGACACTAAAGAAAGCGACAGGCAGTCAGGGCCGCTGCTCAAGCGAGCGATGTTGACATGGTGTACGAGGCACGGGCGAGAAACGTCGCGTTGCAGGCTTGTAAATCCTCAGCGAGCCATTCGGCCAAAATGAAGTTCGCGAGGTAGAGGCGCAGATGCTCACGCTTTCTTACTCTTAACGGCCCACCCATGACTCTTCAGTTTTTTTGTTTTTTTTTTTTTTGCCTTAGGTTGGGAAAAAAAACACCGGCATAATATATGTGCGTGGTTAGGCTAAATATTGTCGGATGGGACCTTTCAAAGCGGCGCCGAACAATTAAATTTCCTCGGTAATTTTTTTCGTATGTTTGGTTTCAATATACTCGGACCGAACGTTTCGAAACGTTAGAATTAAAATACGAATGTGCCCTTTCAAACGCAGTCGCTCCCTTATTTTTGCTTATACCATGGCCGTCGCGGCATACGCTTGCCGACGCATCTGCTTGGCGCTGCATTACGCCATTTATGTATTCGCCACGGGCGAATACACTTCAAAATGACCAACTATTGGAAGTATTGATGTCACTTGGACGTCGGCTCCTCATTCCCGTTATTCATGGGGCAAGAGGCGCGCTGATCATGATCAAAATTAATCGACGATCTATTTGTGGATCTTGAAGAATGCCTGGGCATTTTTTCAGTCTCCCTCGCGAACGTCAGGCTCAGCCTGATGCGAAAGCTTTGTTGCGGTTTTAGAAGCCCGAAAGACGACGTTTCTCGCATGACCCTGGACACCGTGTCAACCGTTCTTACGGCTCTAACCATCTCAGTGGTTGCGTTTGTTCGCTTTGGCAGTGGCACTGGCTGCCTGTCGTGCCTTTTGTTGTCCGCCAGTATCGGCATTCCTTCGCCGCCATTACCATTCCGTCCACTTTTCCCGCCCGTACTGGCCGCAGACTCGACTCTACAACGCGTGCGTGCGGTGTGGGCAGTCACGGTACCCGCCATGACGGCGTGCGACCGAGCCGGCAAGTTGCGAGCCGCACTTCGAATTGTCCCCTTGGCAACGTCGCCAGAGTTTCGGAGGCAGCTCCCTGCACTCTCGAGGGCAACTAGACCTGAAAGTTCAGCTCCACGTGCTAGGCCCCAAGTGGCGAGCTTGTGAATGAAAATTTAGAGAAGAAAATTCTAATTATGGGGTTTAATGCGCCGAAACTACATGTGGGCTAGGAGGCGCGCGGCATTCGAGGGGGGTCCGGAATAATTTTGACCACCTGGGGATATTTAACGTGAGCCGAACACACGGGCACTTTCGGTTTTCGCCTCCATCAGAAAAGCGGCCGCCCCGGTCGGGAATCAAAATAGCGCACTTGAGCTCAGCAGCACGCTGTCTTAGAAACTGAGCCACCGCGGCGGATTGAACGTAATTTCAGGGCTGATATTAGCTTAGGCTCCCATTCGCACTTCTGTGTCTCCCGGTGATATCGCCAGCTGCTGATTGACAGCCAGGAAATAAGTAGCGCGGGTATGTTGAATTTGAATTTGATGACCGCATTTAATGTAAAGTAGACAGGTAGGGGTAGACTTAGTCAGCGGGCTGTTTTGAGGTTTGCGTGGAAAAACAACTAAAACAATTCGAATGCGTGGTTGCAGAGTTCAAATTGCTTTCAGCTGATGACGTGATCGTCGATACCTGTCTTTCGCTTTGTCGTTACGCCCAGAAGACGATGCTCGTGGCACAAAATTGTATTCTGTGTAAACGTTCGCGCATGAACGAGCCTCCATTGAAATCTGGACCGTTTACTGGCCACTGACCTTCCCTGTTGTCTGCCTAAATTATGCATCAGTGTTTACTTACGGAGTATAAAACTAAGTATTCGAAAATGAAGCGGGCAAGCGTTAGGAATAAGGGCTAGTATACCAGCTCCGCAAACCAATCAATGCAATTTAAAATCAACACTCATTTGCACATCTTGGTCTCCCGTTCATAGTGCGTATGTGGCGGCCTTTATAGCTCAATCTCGTCTTCAATAGTGGTCATACATCAGCAGGTGAATGTCTAAGCTCGATTGACCATTCTTGAAGCGAGAGTGGCCCATCAGGCTGATTACCTTGAGACAGTTGTAATTGGCAAGCATTTGCGGTGGCCACGATGAACTGAAGAGCAAATGGTTCCTGAGAGAGGCACGCCCGTCACTCGGTGTTCTAATACCCGGTCGTAAAATTTCCTGCACTAAAAGGTAATCCCGTGGCCCAGATTTACCACAGTGCACTGGAGGGACCATGCTTCCAACCAAGGAAATTAGGTGAATGACAGCATGGTGCACTTCATTTGACTAGAAAATGTGATCGGCGTTGTAGCACGGGGCAATGCAGAACGCCACGCTCGCATTGCGTGATGCTGCTACAGCGCAGGCCGAACTTAAGTTTTGAGCCCAATCGTATTCTCGACATCGTTGTTCGCCGATATTTCTTAGTAGGCTCAATGGATTGGCCATTCGAGTCTCGAAGAAGCTGGACCACAGTAATGTCTTACAGTGTATACTCTTGATATTATTGCCTGTAATAAATTTTTCGGCAAGGTCTTCGGAGGAGTTGCCGAATCACCCCCCTACCCGGCGACCCACGTTGCCAGTCTAGATTTCCGTGGCTCCGCCAACTGCAACGGAAAGTTGTTTTGCTTGTTGTTACTTTTTTTTTGCTTGTTTTTACTTTTTTTCCTATTTCTCTTTGCCGGCGGAAAGAGGGGTGCGTCTAACTAAATTCCGTGCAGTGCGCGCTGGCACTCCGGCACTGCGAGTTTGGTCGTCACCGTTTCGCGTTCGCTCCTTCACAGTGGCCTCGGATTTGTGATCTTCGCCGGCCACACGTCAGAACCCTGGACTTTGACTGAGAGTCGCTGTTAATTATTGATAGTGAGGCTGGCTAGACAGTGAGCAGAAGCGGTTTGGCCGGTTGGCTAAAAGCAAGACAGGCTGATCACTTGCAGTTGCGAAACGACACCAGCGAGGATTGCTGTACTGGATGAGCACTGTCTTGACTTTTACCCAACCGGCCAAACCGCTTCCGCTGACTGACTAGCCAGCGTCACTATCAATAATTAACAGTGACTGGTTACTACGTGAGCGGAAGCGGTTGGTCCGGTTGGGTGAAAGCAACTATGACTGCTCCCATCGCGGCCGGGATGCAACACTAATTAGACCGATGCCGCGCACTGCGCAGAACTAAGTCGGACGCACCCCTCTTTCCCCCGGCAAGGAGAAAGATAAAAAAGTAAAAAGAAGCAAAATAAAGTTCCGCTGTGGTTGGCGGAGCCACGGAAACCTAGTCTAGCAACATGGGACGCCGGTTAGGGGGGTGATTCGGCTACGCCTCCGAGGACCTTGCCAATTATTCCAACCCCAAGTTCCAAGTTCCAATCCATACCTGGCTGCGCACGTATAGTATGGATTTATATTCCCAAGCTCATCGACGTCTTATCTATGGGACTCCGCAGTTTTAAATAATTTACAATAACTAATTTAAACCGAAACTTCCCTCATTAAAATAATGTGGTATAGTATCAAAACCGATTTGGTTAAATGTATATATCGATGACTATTCGCAGTACCGTGAACAATGAAAACGATGGCGCGACTGTGCATGCTCCCGAATGTATTATTACCGGCTGCGTCTAATCTCGCGGCAACCGTGAGAATTATCTCCGGGAAATACTCACGACAGCTTCCATATAAGCTGGCTGGCCTAAAATTTGCTGAATAAAATTACGTCCAAACGTAACCTAACATAACCTCATCGAACATAACGTAACCTAACCGAACGCGTCATCACCTGCCCAAATACAGCCCAACTGCAACAAACCTAATCTAACTTAGCCGAACGACACAGAACAAAACCTATATTAAACGTAATTTAACCCATTCTAGAAGTCTTATGCGTCGATCTTTTGATAATGCAAAAACCAGAGTAAAAAAAGTATTAACAAAATCACGATGACCAAAAGATTCTCAGAAAGCTAAAAAAAAATAAAATACGTGCATCTGATTGTCGGACTCGAACCTGAGCCTTCTCGTTTAAAACCAAGTACTACACCACAGTGTTACGGGGGCAGCCGCAAACACGGCTGTGTAGGGAATATTTATCCCACAGAATCTCCGCGTAGCGTGTTTAGCCAATGAGGCGACTGCGGGGAGAAATTTCTGACGCTACTTATCACGGTTGCCGGGATAATAGACACTACCTATTTTTATCCCAATTGGAGGACACCTACTCAGGGGTGCCTTCCGCGAAAAACCCCAGCCGGGCCCTTCCCTTCCAATTCTCCTCCTTATCCCCTCGTCTCCCTCCCCCATTCCGCTAAGGGACAGTCTAAGTACTTACTTCTTTATCTTGGTGGACTCCTCCTTCTGGGTTCCGGGAATCTTCGGACGCGCTCCAGAACTGATGTCGTCACTGCGTGAGAGGCTGGACTGACTGCCAGGAAACTGGTTGGCCGAAGCCAGGAAATCAGCCAAGTGGCGCTCTTCTTCGCGCGGGCCCTTGGCAGCGCCGCCCATGGCGCCGGCCGTGCCGAACAGGTCATCAGAAAGGGCTACCGCCTGCTGCTGCGGCCGCAACGGCAGCGGCGGCGGGGGCGGCTGCCCCGACGGTGTACGCTGCAGCTGCAGCCGGGAATCCAGGTATGCCCCAAACGGCGTGCCTTCGTCGTTTGAGGCCATCCTCGACGAGTGAGCTGGCTGCGAAAACAAACAAGTGAACGCCGCTGATGGAATGCCGACGCAGGCAGGTGCTCACGTGGCGCGTGTCACTGCTACGCGACAAAGACGACGACCGCAATGATAATGATGGTTGCGACGCGGAAGAAAATCATGAATGATGAGCAGCTGGAATTCTCTATGACGTGCCCCTGATTTTGTTTTGTTGCGACCTGTCTTTCTCCATTTAGCTGTGTTTCTGTGCGCTGTAATCCCCACTTTTAATGAGCATTAATTACCAACTTAGCTACCAAGCCACCCTTTCGTTTCATTTTTATAGTTTTTTTTGTTTTGTTTTCTTTCTCTTTTTCTTCTATCATTTAGCGTAGCAAGCCAGCGCGACGGCTCGGCTAACCTCGCTGGTCTTCAATAAAAGTTTTCTCTCTTTCTCCTTGCGAACCGAAGCAGGATTTCACCCAAAGCTCCTGACTCATGTTTAGCCGACAATCCCTGCGGTGAGCGGTCTGAAAAGTTCCCCTAGCAGTAGTGAAACCTCACTTTATAACACCGTTACACAAGGTGGATAAAGTCATCCCGCAGCAAAAAACCGTTGTCCCACGAGTGTACAACTGCCTTTTCAGCGTTGCCACGAACGCGCAACGATACCAAGTTAAAGTCGCAGGTTTTATATGCGTTTTTTTTTCGCTTGTTTTTAGGCCTACGGGGCAAAATTAACATTCATTATGGCTCGCCCATTTCAGGGGACATTTCGTACGCACCATGAAATTCATACCGTTGCTGCTGCAGACCCATGATCATGCACATATTTCACACGGCACATATTCATACTGGGGATTGACCAAAAAGCGTAATATTAGTATATCTGGTGTATCAGCATTACTGTGTGGATATTTGACGCTGAATGAAACCAGTTGAAATGTGATGAGATCGCTTCTGATAATACATAGGTACCATTGATTGTATATGTATTTGCGTATGTTATCCTGCCAGTGACGTTTTCACAAAAATAACTCGGTACAAATGCTTTCTGGATATCAGCGTTGCGGTTGGTCTCCGCGAAATCCCCTCACAAACGTCTCAAATATCCGGATGAAAGAGGTAATCCTAATTTCATTTTCTCTTCCCTTGCGATTTTTGTTGCAGTCGATGTTTGGAGAAAACCCGCGGATTGCCTTGTGACCAGCTATCCCGTTACCTCGTTACGTCGGGATAATAGAAATACTAGAGCATAGAGCTATGCTAGGGCTACACGCAATACGCAGCCAACAAAAAAACAGTTGGAGATTACGGCCGGAAGTGCAGTGAGTTCCGGAAGGAAACTGCCGGATCTTCCGCACAGGAAGGCGAGACTTGGGTGCAAAGTTTCCCCCGCATTTCCCCGAAGGGGAGTATGAGGAAGTGCGAAGCACGGGGTGATGCTATGAGGGGGAGTTTGTTGAAGTTTGGTGGCATTTTGCCCGTTAGTTACATTAACACCCCCTCGTGATCACGTTCGGCTTAACACGCCTCGTTTGTCCCTCTGCGGAAATCTTGGTGAATTAACGTGTATGTTCGAGAGGAGGAGCGCACCGCACCGCAGCGCACCGCAGCTGCGAAGCGCCGACCGGAGTGAAGGGAGAGGAGGCGCAGTCACGTGAGAGAATGCAGAACTAGCGGGTTTGTAGTATCACGTGTACACCACGCAGTTATCAAGCCGCTATAACGCCCCTGAGTCGCCAACGCACGCCGCTGACGACGTAGTTTGAATGCGTTAAAGATATAAGGCGCGTTACTAACACTGATATCAACGTCGCGTCCGTGGCTTAGTCGGTAGAGCGTCGCGCTGCGGCCGCAAAGTCCGCAGATCGAAACCTGGCGCCGGATGCTGTTTTTTTTTATATAGTGTAGTGGCTTGGCTGGCGCGCCGAGAGAGGGTGTTGCGAGCTGGAGAGTAGTAAAGGGGCTTTAGGAGAGTAGGCGAGGGGGGAGAGGAGGCGCTATGCGAGCGCGACGATTCAGGCTCGCTTAAGAAGTGCATTCGCACTTATTCCTGGCCAATCTCAGCTTTAGGAGAGGAGGCAGCGCGCGCCCATCTCCCCCCGTTGCTAAGGAAGACGAAAAGCGCGCGCACCCGCAGCTGTTGCTATGCGGACGGCGGAAGGTTCGGGGTCGCTTATAAAGTGCATTCGCACTTAAAATGTGCGACACGCCCCAGGCGGCCCAGAAAGTGTGTCGCAAGACCGGCCCGTCTATGGCCGCTTTCTGGCATGTCCGGCCAGCATCCAGGGTCTGGCAGCCACTGATCATACGATGAGCGGCCAACATTCGGCAACCAGCGCTTCGGTATTTTTCCAGCCGCCCGTGTTCAGACGCACAACGGCAGCTACCCGGCTGCCAGAGAGAGAGAGAAACAACCTTTATTAGAGCCTGCTGTGAAGACGCGGCTAGTACGTCGCAATAGCTGAGCCCCTGCCAGGCCTGCTCACACAATCTCCGTGGAGGCGGCGCTTGCAGGCCGTTGGCGTTCGAGGCCAGCCATTGCCAGCTGGACAGCCTGGAGTTGGTCTTCGTAGTTTCCATTCTTCATGGCGTCCATGAATCTTGGCGGAATTGTAGTGTTTCTGGCTTCTTGCGGGTGATTTTCACAATCCCATAGGATATGGGCCATGGTGGCTCTCTCTCTGTTGCATAGTGTACACATATCACTAACATACACCTCTGGGCAGATGTGTTTGGCTACCACTGGAGTCATTAATGAACAAGTCTGTAATTGTCTATAAATCACTGCTTCTTGTCTAGTTAGGTTAGGGTGTGGTGGTGGGAAAGTTCGGCGATTGATGCGGTACCACTCGAGAATGTCTCTATATGCAGTGAGTGGCTCCGTTTCTTCGGGCACTTGCGTCGCAAATCGGGGGCTTGGACTCTCAGGAGCGCCGCGGCTGGTGAGCGCGTGCGCTGCCCGGTCCGCCTCCTCATTGCGGTTGCCGTGTCCATCGCGTGAGTCCAGTGGACCCACGTGTGCCGGAAACCATCTTAAAGTCACTGGTGTCGTTCTGGGGGGTAGGGCCCCGCACACCGTCACAACACTGGGGGAGACACAGTTTGTAGCGTAATGCATGATCGCCGTCTTCGAGTCACTAAGCACAGTGGTGCATCTTGGATTGGTGATTGCAAGTGCAATGGCCATTTCTTCGGCGTGGTGTGCGCTTCTGGCTTTCATGCTGCTCGCAGTGTATACGTCACCAGAGACGGCGGCTATTACAACTGCGACGTACGCGTTTGGTCGGTCCGGGTATTGGGCTACATCGACGTAGAAAGCGCCCTTATCCGTGGCGTGCGTTGCTGTGAGTGTCTTTGCTCTTGCGAGCCTCCTTTCCTGGTTGTGTTCTGGGTTCATGTGCCGGGGAACTGGAGGCACGTGGAGGCTGTGCAGCAGATCTTGTGGGAGCGATGTTGGGACCTTGTTGTCCTGCATCTCCTGTCTTCGGAGGCCGAGTCGTCGTAGGATGTAGCATCCCGTTCTTGTTTGTGACAATCTTTCAAGCTGCGCCGTACGTTGGGCCTCAGCTATTTCGTCCAGCGTGTTGTGGACGCCAAGTTCGAAAAGCCTGTCCGTATTGGTGTGCACGTATAGTCCAAGTGCTGCCTTGTATGTCCTGCGGATGATGGCATCAATCTTCTGTCGTTCGGCTGCTTTCCAATTATGGAATGCCGCGACGTAGGCAATGTGGCTTATCGCGAAAGATTGTACAAGTCGGAGGAGGCTCGTCTCTTTCATGCCCGCGTGGCGGTTTGAAACTCTTCGGATGAGTCGGGTAGCTGCAGACACCTTAGCGTCCAGCTTGCTGATGGTGAGACCATTTTGCCTGAGCGCGTCTAGGTGGAGGCCAAGGACACGCAGGGTTTTGACGTGCGGGATTGTAGTTCCGTCCTTCGTCCGAAGGGTGATGCTTGGGGTGGTAGAGGTACTTGTGCGTCTTCCACGAGGTGGTAGGATGAGCAGCTCCGACTTTTAGGAGAGCAGATTAGTCCTGTTCCCTGCAGTTGGTCCTCTATTACCTCGATCGCTTGCTGTAACGTGGTCTCAATGTGGCCGTCGCTGCCTCCCGTCATCCACAGGGTAATGTCGTCAGCGTAGATGGTGTGCTTGACGTCCGGAAGGTTGGCGAGCTTGTTGGCCACATCGAACATTACCAAGTTGAATAGCATTGGAGATATCACCGACCCCTGTGGCGTCCCAGTGCTGCCCAGTGATTTTGTGGGGAGTTGTATGTCCCCAACATTGATCGTTGTCGATCGGTCGGTTAGGAAGTCTTTGATGTATGTAAAGGTTCTCTGTCCCATATTGAGGCGGGATACTTGCTTGAGAATGGCCGAGTGATGGATTCGGTCGAATGCACTCTGTAGATCTAGGCCCAGAACCGCTCTATTGTCAAGGGAGTGAGTTGTCTGGTCTATTACTTCATGTTTGAGTAGCAGCATGGCGTCTTGGGTGCTTAGCTTTGCTCGGAAGCCAAGGATCGTGTTCGGATATAGCTCCTCGCTTTCCAGGTATGATTGCCACCGGTTGAGCAGTACATGCTCAAGGATTTTGCCTACGCAAGATGTGAGTGAGATCGGGCGTAAATTGTCGATATGGGGAGGCTTGCCCGGCTTAGGGATAAGTACCGTTTTCGCCTCCTTCCATCGTTTGGGTAGACGACCGCAGCGCCAGCACTCGTTGTAGAAACGTGTGAGGGCGGAGATGGCCGCGTCATTCAAGTTGCGAAGAGCTTTGTTCGTCGTTCTGTCGGGTCCTGCCGCCGATCTACAGTTGACCGTCTGCAGCACTGCCTTAACCTCCCATTCCTGAATGTCTCTATCGAGGTGGGTATTGACCGCACCTGTATAGCTTGGGAGGGGTTCAGGGGGGGTGGAGGGCAGGTATCTTTCGTTCAGGCGTCGACGGACTTCGAGCCCGCCAAGTTCTTGCTGGGCTTTGTGAAGGGTGCGGGCAAGGGCGTGGCGTTGCGTTCCCTTAGCTTTGGTTTCGTCTAGCAGGTGGCGGAGGAGCTGCCAGGTGCGACTCTTATGCATCTATCCGTCAGCTTCTTGGCATACCGCATGCCATTGTTGGCGGACGAGGACAGCGCAGTGCTTCTCTATCTCTCGATTAAGGAACGCCACTTTCTTGCGGAGTTTCCGGTTGTGCCTTTGTTTCTTCCATCTATTCTGTATGGATTTCCTTGCTTCGAGGAGATGTGCGAGTCGGCTGTCGGCTTGGGGAGTGGAGTCGTCTAGCTCGACTTCGGTAGTGGCTGCTTGGGTTGCCTCGTTGAGGGCTTGCGTCCATTTCTCGATGTCTTCTATGTGCTCTGGGATCTCTTCCAGAGCCCTGCGATAGGCATTCCAGTCTGTTATGCCTTGTGTTTTAGGTGTTGTCGCCTTAGATCGTAGCGGTATGGTGATTTCCAAGATGCAGTGGTCACTGCCGAGAGTTTCGCCGGTATTTTGCCATCGTATCCCCGCCTCATTGCCGGCCGTTTTGCAGAAGGTGAGATCGGGGTTTGTATCACGTTGTACGGACGAGCCGAGACGAGTGTTTTCTGCAGGATCGTTGAGCAGTTGGTAACCGGCGTCCATGGCGTTCTCGAGCAGGCTGCGACCTTTGGCGTTTGTCTTGGGGTATCCCCAGTCTGTGTGGGGCGCGTTGAAGTCGCCACACAGAAGTGCTGTGCTGCCTTTGGCTAGTTGGTTCGTCTTGTGTATAAGGGTTCTGAAGTTCTGTTGGTAGTGCTTGGGGTTGCTATATATGTTGACTACGAAGGTGCTCTCCTTCTTCCTTCTGCCAGTGACGATTTCCACTGCACAGTGTTCGATGGCGCTGTTATTTAGAAGTGCGTGTTCAATGTAAGTGATTCCCTTCCTCACCAGAGTGCACACTCCTTGGCCGGCTCCTTTCCCGACGGTTCTTGCGCTAGGTGGGCTGGCGTGGGAGCGGTATCCCGGCAGGGTTTGGGGGGTTTCACTATGCGTCTCCTGTAGTAGGATGACATCCGGTTGGCGAGGGAGTTGTCTGATGTATTGTTGTAGCGAGGCTCGCTTGCGTTGAAATCCGTTTGAGTTCCACTGCCAGACCACTAGTTCTCGGTTAGGGGCTAATGCTGCTCTGGCCATGTTGGGCGTTGGTTAGATTGCAGGTGGTGCGATCCAGGGCCGAGTTGCCAGATATTCAGTTCACTTTCGGCTGCCGATGTTGAGAAAGAGAACGGCCGAAGTACGGCTTTAGGGCATCCGTTTTTCCTTCGGGAAGCGGTGTTCAGCCGAAGCACGGCAAGCGACCGGCCACTGAATATCCGTGTTCTTGTGGCAGTTGGTGTTCGAAAGGAGACCAGGCGGAGCGCGGCTGCCTCGCATTCGCTCTTTCAACAGTGAACCGCGCGTCCGGCGGCAGAATATTCGTTTTCTTCGGGCAACCGGTGTTATACAGGAGACCGGCCGACGCACGGACCCAGAATGTACATTTTTCATTCGGTTAGCGGTCCCCGGCCGAATTACGGCAAGCGAACGGCTGCAGAATGTTTGGCAACCGGTGTCCAAGAGGAGACCAGCCTACGTAAGGTCTCAGGTTATACGTCATTCTTTCAGTAAGCGGCGTACAGCCGAACAACGGCGCGGGTCTGGGTGCCGAGAATTCATGCACAGACGTGTTTGGAAGGAGACCCGCCGGTGTAGGACCAGTTTTTCCCTGGGTGAAGAAAGAGCCGTTAGGGAGCCGAATGACGCAGACGCGTTTTTTTCCGCTCGGTGTTTCTACGTTTTAAATGAACGAACTTCATTTGTCAAACAGTAATGAGTGTCTTAGGTGAACGGGCAAGGTGCAAGGACTCACTGGACATTACCAGAGAACCTTTTAGGCCATCGGAATGCCATTTATTGCAACAAGAAGACTGTGCCACACCGATGGGTGAGCTAAGCCTCGCCAGGCATAGCCGCTACCACGCCTCGCCCGCCGGCTTCGTTGACGCATCAGCTCGAGGCTATTCGCCCCCTCAAGAAATGGATAGCATTGGAGACATCGACCCGGCTGAGATGTTTGCCCCGTGGTGGCGGTGGTTTACCAAAATAAGGGGCCTTAAAGGGCGTCAAGCAAGCGGCCGCCACGCAGGAGCTCAACCGGCGCCATATCAAGGACTCCCCACCAAAGAAAGGCAAGGGCGCGCAAAAACGCAAGTTTGCGGCTATTCTTCATACTATAATACTGTGAAAAGCAATGCTGCACTATTTTGTTGGTGATAAACGTAGAAGAGGCTAAGCTCGCGCATTGGTAGGCTGAACTTCGTGCCCTGCTTCATGGGATTTTATGACTGTTTATTTAAAAACACGTGTTATTTTAAATGTGCCATAACAACAGAACCTTGTGAATGACGAAGCCGGGATGTTAATTTAGTTGCGGTGTTGGAAGGTGAGCTACACTTCGGAAATGACTCATTTGTTTAAACATAATCGCCAGCATCCTAGCAAACACGGATTTCGTCGGGTTTTACTTGATAATGCTCCTACTTAATAATGTTCTCCTCGAAGCAGTAAATTCGTATAAGTATCTGGGTATACACATAACTTCTACATTATCAGGGAAGACGCACATTGAATATATTGCAGCTAAAGCTAATAACACGTTGGGCTACCTTCGAAGAAATTTTAATCAGGCACCCGTTTCCTTGAAACTTTTACTTTACAAAGTATTGGTACGTAGCAAATTAGAACATGCGGCATCTGTTTGGGACCCTGGTCATGACTCGCTTATCTACGAATTACAACGAGTGCAGCATCGGGCAGCGCGCTTCATCCTTTCTAATTACCATCGCACCTCGAGCGTCACATCAATGAAAACCACACTAGCATTGCCCCTTTATTCCTTTATTAATACCGTGTTCCCCATAATAAAAAAAAATCGGGGAACGAAACCCCTACTGTTTCGACGCAGGAAAGTGTTTCGTCTGTGTCAATTTCATAAAATTTACTTCACCAATCCATTACTCACAAATCGATTATTGGCCGAACCAACTTACGTTTCCACTCGCATTGATCATCGCCATAAAGTAGGACTTCCGTCAGCGCACACCAAGTGTTTTCAGGAGTCATTTGTGCCAAACACGTCTGTATGCTGGAATCATCTTCCTCGTGATATTGTTGGTATCAAAGATGCTGCTTTATTTAAAGTTGCTGTCACTAATTTTATTTGTACGTAGCCTTAGTTCAACCCTGTAACAAGCGATGTTACTTGATTGCAATTTTTCGGTTGTTGTATTTTGATTTGTATGCTGTACATGTATGTATGTACCCACTCCCCTCTGTAATGCCCTCGGGTCTTGAGGGTAACGGAATAAATAAACTCCCACCTCCCCTCGCGGGAACCCCTGTGTAGATGCGACGCATAGGCGGAGCGGCGAAGGGACCGCGTTTTATAGCGCGCATAACGTTGAGGGGACTGCGTAAGCCGGTCCCAGTCGATGACGACGTTGGCGTACTTGTAAAGCGGCGTGGACTCTAGGTGTTTGAGCCAAGCGTGGATGTTGCTTCGCCGGAGAACGGCACACCGGTTATATGCGCAGCGCGCCCGAAGGAGAGGAAACCGCGGAAGAGAGAGTACTGCACATGCGCCGGCCCCAGCGCGTCTGCCGCGGCTATGACGCAACGTGCCGCGGCTATGACGCAACACAATCCAACACAATCCACTTTAATCCAATCCAATCCAAATCCAAGCCAAGCCAATCCAATCCAATCCAATCCAATCGAATCCAATCCAATGCGCCTCGCGAGAGAGTGTTCGCTATCGGAGAGGAGAGGGGGTGAGCGGCGGAGAGCGCAGCTGGCACGGCGAGAAGAATGGGGGAGGGGTGGACAACGCCGACGACGACAACGACGACGACGCCGGAGGGACAAGGCGAGTGAATCAGATGCTCTGCATCTAAAACAAATAAATAAACGCAGCTTGTTGAGTTCACGCACGATTTGGCTCTAGCAATAGATAAGCTTAAAGTAGTTGACTGTATTTTCTTGTACTGCAAAAAAGCCTTTGGAGGTGTTCCATATCACCTTCTTGTTAGTATACATTGCGGGATATAAACTGAATGAATCGGTTATTTCATGGATAGGCGAGTATATCTCTCTAAGACAGCAGTCGGTCGCTCTCAATGGTTGTTCGTCCGGATATGTTCCCGTGACCTCTGGAATCCCCCAGGGGTCGACGTTGCGGGCCCTCTTTTGTTTCTGTTATATATAAATGTTATTACCATTGTCCTCAAATCTTGGTTTAAAATGTTCGCGAATGGCTGTGTAGTTTACAGGACTATAGCGAATGAACGTAATTACGAATACCTGCAGCATGATTCTAATAACATCCCGGTGTGCTGATTCCGAAAAGTAGTTGAATGTTAAACAGTGTGTTAACGTCCCCTTTACAAGAAAACCTTCATTCCAATTGAGTACGTATACCGTAAATTACACTGCTCTAGGAACGGCCGGAGAATATAAATAACTAGGAGTTTATTTAACGGGAGGTTAGAGGTTAAATAGGCCCGTTCACAACACAAAAGTTACGGCTGCACGTGTTTTTGGCTTCCCGAACCGTATTTTACTCATGTGCGCGGAATATTGGAGTACGCATGTGTTTTCGTGATACGCTCGAAAATGTGTGATACGGTCGAAAATGTACAGAATAGGGCAGTGCGATTCGTATTAGGTAATTGGCACTGTCAACTTAGCATTAGGGAAAGTAAAAGTAAACTTGAATGGTAAGACGGGAACGACCAGAGACGAAACGTCAGGTTGAAATTTTTAGATGCGACGCTCAGAGCCTCTCTTGTCGGCGGCCCTGTCCTTCCTGCGTGCGTCCGTTGTTGTCCGCGGCGTGCGTCCGTTGTCCGCAGCCACTCTCCCGCTCTCCTCTCCGATAGCGAACACTCTCTCTCGCGAGGGGCATTGGATTGGATTCGTTTGGATTCCATTGGATTCGATTGGATTGGCTTGGCTTGGCTTGGATTGGATTGGATTGGATTAAAGTGGATTGTGTTGGATTGTGTTGCGTCATAGCCGAGGCAGACGCACTGGCGCCGGCGCGTGCCCAGGTGAGAGCGTGTGCGGCCCAGCGCGCTCTCACTCCGCCGGTGGGCGGCGCTGCGCGCGGTACTGCGCATGTGCAGTACTCTCTCTCTCCGCGGTTTCCTCTCCTTCGGGCGCGCAAGGTTGCAACAGCAATTCCCGTACGCCTGGCGTTTTACTGCACCATTTTCCTCTCATTTCCACGGGTAACGCGAAACTATAGAACTGTTAATACGTGCACGGGGGTTGTGTAAGAGGACGTGGTCAATCTCTGAAAAAAGAATGGGTCTAGAGCTTTGTTATGTCACAGTTATCTCTTGATTTCACCTCAGGCTGGCTTGGAGCAAGTGGTGTCAATTACTCTAGTACTTATCAGCGTTGTACCACTCGAATTTAAACGAGTCGCTTTAATTGTCTATCTCAGTGCCTTCTCTATTGCATTACAACGCTTGTAGTGATCGTCGCTTCCCGCACTTGTATGCGCAAGCATTATTTCCATCACACTACTGTGTTGTGCTGCTCCGTGCTACGCTGCTGCCAGATCTTTCCTGCTATGTGCTTTTACATACTGCGGTCGCTTTCTTTGTATTGATCCATTTTTCTTCTTTTTACTTGTCTGTTGCGACACTTTCCTAACAATGGAACCAGGAAATTGCAGGCGTGAATGCTGAGTGAACTTCTGTAGAAACCCATCTCTACTTGATAAGACGCCGGGACAGCTGCGATGTGCTCGCTGCACTTTCGTAAATCGGCATTCATGCGGCCCGGTTTTCTGCGTCAAGATGCAGTGCCTAGTTCTTTTCTCTTGTTTCGAAGTAGTTCTGCTGTTGACGCTTTCATTGCTCATAATGCTATGTGTTACGGGTAAAGTCAACTTTTCGGAGCGTAAGGAAAATCATAATGCATGTAGTGCCCATGAATATTTTGTATTTATTGTATACGTGCTGATTTTGTGCAGTGTGGTAAAGTTGTTTTATGTTTATCCTGGAATAAAATTCAAATGTCTTGATTATAGCCTGACTATGCGTTATTTCGTCTCTTAGAACAGAAGTACACAAACTGAGCAAGCTTTATATAACCTTAATGTATACCTAAGGCACGCACGCAATCTGCGTATGTGCGACTCAATTAAACCCAGCAGTGGCGTTAGTAGAAATTTGTATTGGGGTAAGGAGTAGGCACGTTTTTTATATGAAAGGGGAGCCGGGGAGACTGGTCAAGTGTCATTTTGTGCTCTGTATCCCAAGGCAGAAAAAAAAAATTCCGGTCGGTGGGGGGAGGGGGGCGACCGAGGGGTACGTGCCCATTTCTCGGTTTGGCCCCCACTGCAATCAAAACAAAACTGATTGCTTTTATACAGCAGTGGAAGGCATGAATACAGAATAAAGGTTCAGAGAAAATGCAAGATGTTTTTTATCAACACCGAAGCGAATCATACGACAGCATGCTTAAGTACGTTTCGCTAGTCACGAGTCCGTACTAGTTAAGCTGGCGCTGACTTGAAGCACACACGCCAAGGGCTCGGCAACTTGCGTCAGATGGCAATGACATGAGCCCTCCGCTGTCAGAGGCCTGCTACGGCTATTTTGAAGTCAAATTTTCCCGCTAATGCCACCAAAATGACGTTACTTTCTGACGGATCTTGCGTCACATCCTGTTTATTTTTTGTTGCGCCGGAAGTGTTCCCTCCTCACGCAGATGGCGCTAAGCCCCATGAGCAGCTTAAGAGCCGCCATTTTCTGAACGTATGGGCTTCTATGGAAGCTTCGCTACTAGTTACATTTACCTTGCATGCCATTGTTCTGTGATGCAGTCCTTGTAGTGTTTGGAAAGGCGGGCGTAAAGTTCGTCGGCTGGGAAACGCCCCTCACGTATTTTGGTGTTGCGCATTTTCATTAGTTTCTCCTTATTAATTTGGTTTGAATTTAATTTTTGCTGTGCGTGGATTTGTGAGGTGCGTTGTATCACGGATGAACACGTTTAGTATCGTGCCCGACGGGCATTGTGCCCTACGGGGCGATGCTGCCAACGGTTGGCGCGGAGCGCTTACCTCGGTACCCACGGAAACGTTGCGCTGCACAAAGTTGCAACAGCAACTCCCGTACGCCTGGCGTTTCACTCATCGTTTTACTCTCATTTCCACAAGGTAAGGCAAAATTATAGTACTGTTAATACGTTCCCGGGGGTTTTTGTAAGGGGACGTCATGGTGCTTTGGAAAAAAAAAATGGTTCTAAAACTTTATGGTATGTCACAGTTATCGCTTGATTTCACCTGAGGTTTGGTTCGGAGCAAGTGGTAAAAAATACTCGAGGACTTCTAAGCGTATTCTAATAGCGCAAGTAATATGTGCCACTCGGATTCAAACGATTCGCTTTAATAGTCCAACGCTTGTAGTGATCGTTGCTTCCCGCGATTGCATGCGGAAGCAATCTTTCCATCTCAGTACTGTGCTGTGCTGCTCTGTGCTACGTTGCTACCACTTCTCTTTTTACTTATCTGTTGCGACACTTGCCTAAACAATGCTTCAACGAAATTGCTGGCGTGAATCCTGGGTGAAGTTCTGTAGAGGAGGAGGAATCAACTTTTACTGAGCCCAAGAAATCGGTGGTGCGCGCTGGCACCAGACGGGGTGGTTCCCTAGTTACGGGACCCATATGTTCCCAGCAGCTCCTGGCCCCTGTCTGTCAGTGCGAGCTGAGTCGGCAGGGCGGGGCTGGTCAACAAGGTCTCCCATCGCTCAAGGGGTTGGGGATTGGGGGTGTTGTGGGGAAGGGAAGGAGGGGGGGTCTTGAGTTCTGTACACTCTGTCAAGATGTGTGGCAGGGTGCCCCTCTCTCTTTTGCAAAACGGACAGAGCGTATCGTGTTCCGCAGGGTACATGAGGTTCATCAGTACGGGATGCGCAAGCGATCCCGCCTGCGCTCGACGCAGGATCGTCTGTTGCTGCCTAGTCAGTTTGGGGTGCGGTTCCGGCAGTCTGCGCCTCTCCTCTCGGTACATCCGGGTAATGTCCCGAAAGGTGGTAACCGGGTGCGGTAGCTCTTCCGGCTCGTTCTCGGCCCGGATTGACATTTCTCGGGCATGGTAGTCGGCGATGGTGTTGCCTGCTACCCGCGAGTGAGCCGGGACCCACACGAGCTCTATGGCTCTTCCCGGTGGCTTGCACTTGGACAGAATGGCTCGGGCCGCGGAAGAGATTACCCCCCTGCGGAAGCTTCCGTACGCTGTCATTGAGTCGGTGACCACGGTGTGCACGCATGGCTGTGCGAGTGCCAGGGCCACGGCCACTTCCTCGGCAACTGCGGGGTCTGTTGTCTTCAGGGACGCGCTGACGATCAGCCGGTCTCTCGACGTAACTACCGCCGCTGCACGATCGCTGTGTTTTCGGAGCGAGGCGTCCGCGTAGAGGACCCTGGGGTTCTCTTCCAGCTTCCGGGCCATTGCTTTTGCCCGCGCGGTGCGCCTCTCGTCGTCCTTGCCTGGCGTCATGTTCCGGGAAGGGGTTTGGTCAGAATGCTCATCTTCCAGTCTTCCGGAAGGGCTGCCTTGATGGGTACTGGCTCGATCTGCCAACCTATCTTGCGTAGGACGGCTCGTCCGTGCTCCGTGTGACTGAGCCGGATTAACCCATGTCTACTTGATAAGACGCCGGGACAGCTGCATGCCGTTCAGAGTGGTGTGCTCGCTGCACTTTCGCCAATCGGCACTCATGCGGCCCGGTTTTCTGCGTGAAGATGCAGTGCCTACCATATTTCCTGTTATCATTTCTTTATCAGTACTTTATCCATACGTACTGATTTTGTACTGGGTAATAAAATTATGTTTATTCTGCAATAAGATTGGAATGTCATTATTATGCCATAACTATGCGTTATTTCGTCTCTTAGAACTGAAACACACAAACCGCGCAGGCATTATACATCCTTGATCTATACTTAAGGCACGCACGCAACCTGCGTACGTGCGACTCAATTAAACCAAGAAGTGGCGTACACAGAAATTTGTATCGGAAGGACAGGGGCGGGGGGCACGTTTTTGACACGAAGAAGGGCCGCACTGTGGAAAAGTGTGGTCGAGTGTCATTTTATGCTCTGTATCCCATGGCAGAACGAAATTTCGGGGGTAGGGGGTACGTACTCGGTTCCCGGTTTGCCACCCACTGCAATCAGGGTAAATAACTGCTTGCTTTTATACAGCAGTCGAAGACATTATTACACAATAAAGTTTCAGAGAGAATGCAATATGTTTTAGCAACACCAAGGCAAATCATACGACCGTATGCGTAAGTACGTTTTTCTAGTCCCGATTCTGTACTAGCTAAGCTGGCATTTATTTGAAGCCCACCGCCAAGGGCGCGCCAACTTGCGTCGGATGGCAATGACATGAGCCCTCAGCAAGAGAGAGAGAGAGAGAGAGAGAGAGAGAGAGAGAGAGAGAGAGAAAAAACTTTATTTGCTCAGAGCCATGGTCGGGCCCGCTAATCCGGGGCTGCCGGTGGTTGACGAGTAGCTCTCTCAGCCCGGTCCGCAAGCCATTTCTGGCAAGCTGGATGCGGGTTGAGCAGGGTGGCCTCCCATTGTGTTGTGGATCTGTTGTTCGGTGTGATGTTCTTCATGTTGGGGTTTTGTGTGCAGTGCCACATCGTGTGGAGTAAATCTCCCGTCTGGTCGCAGTGCGGGCACTGTGGTGCTGGGTAGATGTCCGGGTAGTATTTGTGTAGGGTTGC
The DNA here is from genome assembly GCF_048455015.1 of Haemaphysalis longicornis. NCBI lineage: Eukaryota > Metazoa > Arthropoda > Arachnida > Ixodida > Ixodidae > Haemaphysalis > Haemaphysalis longicornis. The sequence goes on along the minus strand of NW_027526330.1, from coordinate 97,513 downwards.
GGGAATTGGAAGTGTGTTTGTGTGAAGTTGTCGGAGTAACACCTCCTCCATCCTTGTGAGCGAGGGATGAGGGGCTGGAAATGTCCTCCTGCCGAGCCTCTGTTCAAGCAGCTGTATCTCCCTGTAGGCGGTACGTAATGAAGGGGGTGAAGGTGATCGGCTGGCTCCCTTGCCTAGGGGGCAACCAGCGGGGGTGAACGCCCGGAATAAGGAATCGCGGGCTAACGCGTGCGCGGCGACATTCCCCCCGGTCTGTCCCTGATGTCCCGGGAACCATATGATCTGTGCCCCTTCAGGCGGCTGATTTGCAATTATGCGAAGGGCCTGGCGACATATCCTGCCTCTGAGGAAATTTCGGCAAGCCTCTTGGGAATCGGTTAGTATAATGGCGCGAGGATGGGCAGAGATGGCCAGGGCGATGGCGACCTGTTCCGCGCGGGTCGGATCCGTCGTTTTGATGGATGCCATTGCAATGGGGTTACCACTGGACGAGCAGGCTGCTGCTGTGGTCACCCCATTGGTGGGGCCGGCACCGTCCACGTAGATTGTAGCAGGGTGGAGTCCCACATTTTGGAGAGGTATTGGGCCCGGAGTGTTCTGCGGACTTGATCGTGTTCCGGGGGCATGTGTCTGGGGAGGGGATGGATGTGAATGCGTTCTCTTATTTCTCGAGGGATGTTGAATCGATCCCGCACCGTGGTCGGAGGGGTTATGTCCAGTCTATTTAGGATGGTTCTGCCTGTTTTTGTCCTCGTGAGGCGCACCTGTTGCGCTATTCTCTGAGCATCTATGAGCTCTTTTGTGGTGTTATGGACCCCCAGAGCCATTAGGCGCTCATTGGACGTAGATACTGGGAGGCCCAAAGATAGTTTGACGCACTTACGAAGAGCCCGGTCTAGTCTGTCCTCCTCTCTGGGTTTGAGGTTCAGAAAAGGAACGACGTATGTGTATCTAGAGACCACAAAGGCTTGTACCAGCTTAGTGGTTTCAGTCTCCTTCATTCCGTGGTTTTTGGAGGTCACTCGCTTGATCATTCTGGCTACCTGGTTGGCCGCCGCTATCAGGCGACTCACCGCTGTGGTGTTGTGTGCCATGTTGGAAAAGTGCTCGCCGAGGACACGGATCTCCTGCCTGGCGGGGATAGGCATGAAATCCACGTGCAGCTTGATGGGGTCTTGTTTCGGGTATTTGGGCTTCTTGGGCTGGACCACCAGTAGTTCCGACTTATCCGGTGCACACTCCAGGCCACGGGACCGGGCGAAGGTCTGCACGATTTCTATCGCTCGTTGGAAGCTGTCCTCTATGTCGGCCCTAGTTCCTTGATTTGACCATATGGTGACGTCGTCCGCGTACAGTGCGTGACAAATGCCTGGCACCCGGTTCAGTCTGAGCAGCAGATCCTTCATCGCCAAGTTGAAGAGCAAATGGGAGAGAACTGAACCCTGAGGTGTACCCCGCGATCCCAGCTCAATTAGATCTGACTCGAGTCCCCCTATACGCCTCGAGCGCGGCCTGTAGGGGCGCCACTGAAATCCCCCTAGCGACCCGTTTCGAAAGCAGGCGCGGGAGTCGGCGTCCCGCTCCCCAGTGCCGCCGCTGCTTTTGTGGCCCGTCCACGACTGAGATTTACCGTGTGCGGGCGTTTGAAATCCATGTTTATGTGGAGCAGTCACTCTGTTCGCAAATTGGGGTGTGTTTACGAGAGTGTAAATATTTCTGACGCGGTCTTAGTGTGGTATATTCGGTCTGTATAAGCGCCCGGTGTGTGTCACAGGCCAGAGTCGCGGAACCGGCATATGATGGAGCCGATTATAGTAACACTGACCTGAATATATACTAGCAGTGTCTCCATAACCACCGCTTCCTCAGTTGTTCATGCTACGGCTATACACTACGATTTAAATTCGTTTTTGTGCTCTTACATAATCAGCGGAGCACTCATACCTGACAGCACGCGAATTACGTTTGCCAATATTATACGCAGATATTGATCACCACCATTTACAAGCCAGTCTGTGTTAATTTCGGGAATATTAAACAAAAGTACGATGGACAATGCATAATTGTACTCGGGGATCAGCACACGACAAAGTCGTCTTGTCGTGAGGTGAGCGCCCGCAAACATTCATCTGCTCCTCTGCGAGCAGCGCGGAGGCGTGCTTAGAATGTAATCCGCGTCCGCGACTAATGCTTCTTCGAAAAATCGTCATGGCACAGGGAGCCTGCAGAATAAAGCAGAATCTAAAATCAGAGAGCCTTATCACATACCATACTCTTCCAACGACACCTTTCATCGCTTGTTGAACAGCCTACCCTGTATACTTCCAAAAATGCGTCCGCCGTACGATCAGCTGTTCGTTGACGTAGAAAAACAAAAGGAAAGTGAACGCGAGATTTGTGCATGTGTGATTACTAAAACGCTCATTGCTTGATTCCGCTCCGCATTTGTACACAGCGTCCGCCTCCCCTTTCCCCCACCCCCACCGATGTCTCGCGAAGTAGCCAGTGCATTTCGCGTATAGTTGGTCTTGTGAACCCTACCTGGCTTAAGTTTCGACGAACGTCTTTAGCATGTCAGAAGCTGCACTGTTTTTTTTTATTATTTCCGTTAGAGAATTATGTTTCTTAATTCCGTACTTCCACAGCATTTATTTTTCCGTGGTTCAATTGACTTGCCTTGGTGTGTGGGCACATATTTAACGACGCACAGGGCGTCGAATATACTTAACATTTTCGCATGGTTTATATTCTTATAAAAGGCATAAGTTATTGACAGTAATTGGGTAATCACATCCCCGAAACATATTTCTCTGCGACGTATATATTCTAAATGAAGTCGCGTTCGTTGTCCACGGTGAAAAATGAAGCCAACCTTTCATTGTGCGAGTATCAGGTCTAAACGAGGCGACAGTAGAATTAATTTGTGCCTGATGTTTTGGAGGTGACAGGGGTGATATGTTGCTACCGTCGCCGACGCCCGGAAGAGCGGCGACGAAGCGCGCAGCACCGCGTCTCCGGGTAGCTCTTGCAGGCGATCGCGTACTCTACGAAGACACAGTTGCTTTTTAAGTGACCTAAACGTACTCTTTGCCTATAGACGTTACCATAACAAGTTTTTTTCAGGGCGCGGAAAGGCGAAAAGAAGCGAAACAGAACCAAAACACTGCACGCGGCCCTATCTGCCACGCAGTGCAAATCCCGTCAACGCCGCGGAGAAGCGGTGGCAGGCGGCGGAGCGATCGCGAAGCTCGAGGCGTATAGAGAGCTTGGCCTTCCGATTTTGTAAGAAGGCCTTGATATAGTTGTAGGTTCTGGAGCCGCAATTAGTCTCCGCTAAGGTGCGTAGTATGGCCGAGTGCAGGACGTTATCGAAAGCCCCTTTTAAATAAAGGGCTAGCACCGCGCACGGTTGCATGCGGTCTGGGTGAAGGTATACGTCCCTGTAGACCTGCAAAAGCACATCGGCAGTGCCTTGGTGTGGTCTGAAGCCAAACTGTGTGTGCGGAAGTTGGTCTGTGCCGTCGAGAAACCGTTGCAATCGAGTGTTGATTACTCGCTCGAAACGTTTCCCCAGGCAGGATGTTAGCGAGATGGGCCTCAGATTCTCTACCTTCAAGTCCTTTCCCGGTTTCGGGATAAACCGAATTTCCGCTGTATTCCACTGTTGCGGTAACGAACCAGGGATCCAGTACTCCCGATTGAAATGGTCGACCAAAGCTTGAATGCTGCTTCACCTAGGTTGTAGAGGGCTCTCGCTGTGATTTGGTCTGGTCCCGGGGCTGTGGTCTTCTTCATGTTGGCGAGCTCAGTTTTGATTTCGTGTATAGTGACGGGTTCGTCCAAGACTTCGTTGGGTTCTCCTTGGTAATCTGGGTAATCACCCCGGCGGTCTGTTCGGAGATACTTGGCCTTGAGGTCGTCAATAAGTTCTTGGTCCGTCCCGGGGTATTGGTGCACCAGCTTAGCAAGTCGATTGGCACGCTCAGTCCTCGTGGCAGTCGGTTCCATCATTGCTTTAAGAACCTTCCTAGTCTTCGCCACGCCTAGCTGGCCCGTCATGCTGTCGCAAAACTTTCTCCAGTTTTGATTAACAACCTTTATGGCGTAATCTTCTGTCTCCTTACTAAGCTGGGCCACTCGACGTCGTAGCTTGCGGTTGAGGGGCTGTCTCCGCCATCTCTTGGTGAGCGACTCTCTGGCATCCCAGATATGGAGAAGGTGCGAGTCGACAGCTGGCACGCCGTCTGGAGCTTCGATTTTTCGCGTGTGGTGTTCCACGTCCAATAATAGCTCTCGGGTCCACAGCTCGATGTCCACTATGTTGGGTCCCCCCTGTTCCCCAAGCCGTCTTTCTCTGGCTTTTCTCCACTTGTGCCAGTCTGTTAGTCTGCAAGCTCGACGTCTTCTCTCCCATCTGCCACAAGCGTCGTCCATGCTCGTCTGTAAAATAAAGTGGTCGCTTCCGAGACTCTGCCCTAAGTTTTCCCATTTCTCCTCCCTAACATTTCGTACGAAGGTCAGGTCCAGGCATGAGTCCCTGCTGACGCTATTTCCTGTCCTAGTAGGTTGCAGTGGGTCGGTGAGTAACGTGAGATGCTCCCGGGCTGCCAGTTCTTCCAGCTTCCTGCTTTTTGCGTCCGTTAGCTTTTAACCCCACGCCACATTGTGAGCATTGAAGTCCCCCGCCACCATCACACGGGCACCACGGCCGGCCGAAGTAAGGAAGGATATGATTAGATAGTCCAAATTGGGGTTACGGTTGCTAGGGCTACTGTATACGTTCAGGATGTGTAGACTACGCTTTCCCCGTTTGGCTGGGTGTATCTCCACATATTCGTGAGGGGTATCCGAGTCAAATGCATCATGATGGCACACAGCTAGTTCCTTTTGCACGAGAATGGCGGTATTTCTGTTCGTTTGAAAAGTGTTGTATCCCTTAAGCTTGATGGGCATTTTGTGCGCTTCCTGTATCAGCATGACTGCCGGGGAATGTACAGCCTTTTCTACATACAGTTGGAGGGACGACTGCTTCCGATTATACCCGCGGCAGTTCCACTGCCAAATCCTCAGTTCGCGGATGAATGGCATGTCGAGTCCGTATCTGACCATTGATCCTCTGTCGGTCCTCGCATTGCCATGCGCTTCCTGCGTTTTTCCTGCCTCTCACGTCGAAGTGCCGTTATTGCTGTTTCAGTGTAGCGCTGGTTACCTCCAATTTGCTCGCTCATCTGTCGGAGTTGAGTTTGCACATCTTCTTGATGTTGCTTGGCTTCCTCTTTGAAAGCCTTGAACTCCTGTAAGACAAGTTGGAACACGTCCCCCAGAAGAGGGGATTGTGAGGTATTAGGGAGGTGACTAGAAGTTGACGCAGGGGCAACGGGATCTCTAGGTGGTGACTGCGTGCGGAGTGGTTGGGATTTTGATAGTACCGCCATTTGAGCTTTTAAGGCAGAGAGTTCTGCTCGCAGCGCTCTGATTTCTGCCTTTTGCGATTGGTTTTCGGTCTGGAGTGTTTGTATTTCTGTGTGTACAGAGAGTGGGGGTAAGGGAGGCTGTGCTTTGGCTTGATCCTTGGCCTGAAGAGATTAGTGGATGCCTGAGGACGTCTGCTTCTTTTTCGTGTGCTGCTGCTGCAGCTGAGTGTTGCCCGCCAGAGAGCTGGCCCAGGCCCTGTCCCGGGTTTTCGCTCCGGTCACTGCAGTCGCCCACTCGTGTGTGCGGCCGCATGACGTCGTCCCTTTGCTCTCTTCACAGCAGGTGCTGACTGGTGAAGCTATTTTGAAATCAAATTTTCGCGCTAGTGCCACCAAGATGACGTCACTGATTGACCGGATCTTGTGTAACATCCGGTTTATTTTTTGTTTCGCCGAAAGTGTTCTCTCCTTACACAGATGGCGATGAGCGCCATGAGCAGCTTACGAGCCGCCATTTTCTGAACGTACGGGGCTCTATGGAAGCTTCGCTACCAGTTACATTTACCTTGGAGATGGTCTGTCGACTATTCCGGAAGGCGCATTCACATTCAACATCTTGCAGGTGCTTATGACGCGTGGTGCCATGTATGGGCATGTTGGAACATATATCCACGTCCTTCTTACACTCTAAACAACAATGGGCCCGCTGGGGTCGTGGTATTGGCGGTGAGCGCGAACACGGGCGGCGCTGCGAAGTGCGCCTCCATGACGTCGGCTTGGGGATTCTCGCATTTGTCGTCTGCTTCACTCAGGCCTGCTCTCCCTGCACTCTTCTTAAAGGAGCCATGAAGAGAAAACACAAGTTTGGTTCATTCGAAAGATTGCCTCGTTAGAACCATAACGACACCACTTATAACGCAAACTTCGCTCAAATAAGCTACATAATTAGGAAAAACGGGAATGGTCATGCGACCCACCAGCTCATTTCCCGCAACAGAACCTATGCCGTCACATGGGCTAAGCTCTGCGATTGGCGGAGGCCGGCAAAAGCAAACGCATGTTAGGCAGGGCTTACAGTTGGCATAGCGAGCTAAATGCCCGTGAAACATACTGCACATTCTTTTTATGACAAAGAACGGTGGAGTAAACGGTTGAAGTTCCGAACGAACACGCAAGCGTGTGCGCCAATGCGTACGAAACAACCGCCTGGCCGAGCTCGACATCTCGCCGTCGCGCAGACGAATTTTCGGGTTCGAGGCGCTCTGACCTTGGAGGAAAAATGCCGTAAACACCGTGCATTGACGCTCGTATCTTTCTGGTCGAAGCAGAGAGCTCGCGCGAACGGCTTTCCATACACGACACCGGCCAACTGGCATAAGCGATACTGCTACTGAAGTTGAACTATTATTAACCGTAATAAAAATACGGCACATACGTACCAGTCTGTATTCGTCCGTGGCGACGGCGCTGACGAGGCAGCGGTGCCGACGGCAGGGCGTTCGTCTGTTGTGGCTATCGCGGAATGGTCGCTTTCCCGTCCACCGCGTATCCCACAACTCTTGCCGCTCGTGCACTTAGAAGCGTTGAGCGTTCAAGTGGTGTGAGGTTGTTAAATGCAAGCCCGAGCTCCTCGGCGAGAGTTTTGTTCTCCGGATCAGGCGATTCCATGACTAGGGCTGCGGGTGCACTAGGTTTTACTAGCATTTTTAAAATGGCCGCCGTCTCGGTCGACTCCCGCGTGTGGGTGCTATATGGAGTCGACATACTAAGTATCTGTTTCATGGACCGGCCCGTGTGACACCATTGCTCACGTCACCAAATGTGCAATTTTAGCGGGAGATTTAAAATTTTGGCTTAAATTGCCTTATTTCTCAGTGAATAAAGCATCATTTGCTTCCGGGAAAGCGCTTCGGGTACTATGAAACACCTAATCTTTCGAATAAAACAAACTTTTGTTTTCTCTTCATGGCTCCTTTAACGCTCGGTCGACGTCTGATGCTTGTCCGCACCAGAATTTGCGTGTGCGCAACTTTTTATAATAACAGACCTAAAATCGCATACACTAGCTCAAGGCGTGAGTTAAAGTATAGCTTTGGATACCGCTACAGAAGAAACATTGCCGGCGTCGCCCCATTCCTTGCGAAGCCGGTCCTGTGCGGAGCGCAAAGATTCGGAGCTAGGCGTCAGTTTCTGTATTAAAAAAATCTTTGGAACGAAGGGAATAGCCAGCTGCTAGTAAGCGACAACAGCGAAAATGCAAGACCAAAACAAATTGTAGGCCTTCAGAGCTGTCGGCTTTGACAGAAGGCATTACGATTGCCGGTAATCATATGTAAGTAAAACAGTTTTTGCGACCTTGCTGATCTCTCAAAAGTATTGTATCACATCCCTTTACGTTGCCATGGCATGAATATATGCCAACACGCACTATGGGCCGCAAAGAATGTAAGTTGAGTTCCAAATAACCTATTGTGTGTATAGGCGCGTGCCTGTTTTATACCAGGCTTCTAATCAGTATGGAGGCTTATTAAGCAAAACGAGTCACGTGTACGGGAAAGAAAACAGTAGCAATATGTTTGTTCAGACCTGGAGGGACATTTTGGTACATTTCCCACAGCAATATCTTCCAAATATTCGGGTATGCGTTATAAGAAAACTGCAATCAAGAGGAGGAGTGGCAGGAGGAGAATACATTATTTAACAATGAAATCGAGCTGGTTAGTGGGCCGGGTCTTCAGTCCAGGACAAGAGAGTAAAAGTAATTTTCTTCAATTCATAGAACGCCATCCTGAGTAGAATAGGATGTGTTCTTTGCGCCTCGAAGGGTTGGAAACCAATAAAGAACTGCTTAGAAATATTCATCAGTTTGATTCTTGTAATATATGCACGTACACTATTTATTGCGTTGGTTAGCGAGTATATCATGCCTTCAACATCGTAATCATGTTATCATTGTTCGGGTTGAGAGTTAGGTCGTTATGATAACAATGGTTACAACAGAAATTCGGAGCAGAAAAGCCGCCTTCGAGCACTCGGGACAACACAGACGTTCTCATTGTATTTGCATGTGAATAAACAACGCACGCTGCGGATATGCACCTTCTTGCACGCAGCTGTAACGACAGCCAATTTGTGAAAAAGGAAATGTATGCCACACAACCTGAAGAAAATATCCACACTATCCTTGTGAGCCTCCCAAACAATCACAAACCTCCTAATCAGACGTTTGTGACGGTGCAGAAAAAAATAATGCGTTGGGCACAGAAAAAAAAACGTTCACCTGATACAAGTTAACAACAACGAAAGAAATAGAAGACAGCCGTTTTATTTCCTGCTGTGCGATGCGCTTGTAGGGGCCCGCTGCTTGGTACGTAGCATTAGAATGTTGAGCCTCCATAAGGGCATCTCAAAAACACTGCGGGGAAGCCTACGCATTTTGAATACTTATCGAAAAGCTCTGAGCGCTGATCCTCGCGAATAAGCTAGAAAGGACGAGTTACACACGATCTTCAGACTGATGCTCTGAAGGAAGTTGTTCTCTATCTCCTCGTGTGTTGCAAACTTGTGGGAGATACAGCTTGAAAAATATTTAGATGTGTCAGAAGCTGAAAAAAAGACTGAATTACTAGAACTATGATTTTAATGTACTAAAGCAACAAAGCGAGCGATTTATAGCACAGACACTCCTGCTCCTCACAAGCGGAGTGTAGCAGACGACGGCGGTGCGAGTCTCTAAGCCGACGCCAAAGCCAGGGGGCGCCACTCAAACCTCTCACCGCAAATAGAGCTTGCGTTCCTGGCTAGCGCTCGCGGGAACCCGTTTGAAATCCCAGAGGTGCTGGTTTTATTTTATTTTTAAGTGTTTGTTTCGATATGGCATACCTTTTCGTCTGTCTGCTGTGGGCAACGTTTTTAGATTAGGTCAGTTGGCAAAGAGCGCGGCCTTCCATGCACGGCGGCGCGGGCCGCTGCTGTCGCCGACCAGGCGGTGGCGCTGCGGTAGCGTTGAGATCGGTCTCGGCGCGTCGTCTGCTTCTCCTAGCTTGAAAAGGCGCCGGTGAACGCCCACCGCACTCCGTTAACGTTCTCCTTTGAAATGCACAATCCAACTTCGCCCTAATCTTCCGCTTTAGTGACAAGAGCTCTACATTTTTATGGCCATTTTGAGGAGACACAAGCTCTACTTCGGATGGGAAAAAGGCAAGGCAAACACTGCACAGTGCGCTTGCTTTCAGGCGCATCCCGTTCCAACGGCCGTTTATTTTTCCCCAGTACGGGATCCCTTATATTTCAATAATACTTAAAGCATACCCGAACACGTCTTACGCGGTTGAAATTGCGGAAAAGCCTACAATAGTAAACCACCCGCTTGGAATCAAGAAAGGATGCCTTGTCATTTTTATTTATGCTGGGCAAGCAAATGCAGTAAGTATTTTCACAGAAATACATTTGCAATTCTAACAAAATTAGTGAGCCCATCGGAAACCAAGCGCTGCAACAGTAGTTGGCTTTATTAATAACGAAGAAAATAAACCAATGTTTTTCGACGTTTTTATTTCTTTGCGCGGTATAATCTGCTTTCTTGAAAGAAATAAAGTTTTTCTTGGATGAGAATATTTGTCGTGCTATTTTTTGTTGGTTTGTAAATCTTATTAACTGTCTATTAGGGTCATAGAAACTTTAATTTGTCTTCTCGTAGCCCGGATATGCCTAATATTTTACACGTTTCGCCTGACAGTTTTTTCCATTGTGCCATCGGCGCTGTCTTCCTAACTTTTTAAACGTAGATTTTTCTGCTCGTTTCTTTTTGCAGTCAATAGATAGGCAACACAACTCAGTTTTGACTAGTCAGACTGCTTAGGAGGTTTAACGTGCCGGCGCTACACAGGCAATGAGGCGCGCCCCATAGTGGAGGGCTCCTGATTAATTTTGACCACCTGGGGAACTTGAACGTGCGCCGATATCTCGAACACAGGGGCGTTTTCGCTTTCCGCCTCTATCAGAAAAAAGGCCACCGCGGTCGGAAATCGAACCCGCGTCCTTGCGCCCAGCAGCACGACACCTTAACCACCGCGCAGGGTAGGGTAAAAGTTTTGATCTGACAGCCCCGTGCATCTGTTGTGCCACACACTGCCCTTTTTGACGGCTGTTGTTGCTGATGAAATGCCTGGCGACCGGTATACCATTTGCTCCAACGGCTAATATTTAAGGAAACAATGTAGCGGAGAAACGTTGCTAATATTCTTACTGGTTTGTCAGCTGAGGGTGAATATTCCCATTTTTATCGCTGTAGCTGCACGGCGGGGGAAGCACAACTCTTGAACTAACTTCAACCAACAAGTTTTGCCTCATTATTTCAGCCTTCTGTCAATGCCCCCAGACTCTATGAGCTGGCTGGGCGAAGTATTCACATTCGACGATTCAAACGCTGAACATTTGCTGAATCCCTGCACAACAACGAGGCACAGAACAGTTCCTGTTGAGCTCGGCGGTTTTTACACCGCCCATACCGTCACTTGCGCCAGTTAAATGCCCATCCTTTTGGCAGGACGCTACATGTGTGGGAACCACTATACTCCCTTTGGGTGGTTTTCTGCATGACATTGGCGTCTTTGGTTTAGACAGATGCTCAAGTATGTTAGGGATAATACGGGGCACCGCGCTCTCCCTCAGGGTCCACCTGCCTCGCGGTATCCTTAGTTTTATCGTTCACGATGTGTTCGTAGCAGATGACGATGTCTGAAGGCTCACAGTGAATGCCACAAACGTATGTTTATGACGTAACTTTGAAGTTTTTTCCACGGAATCGCGCTTTTCCACGCCTTCAATCCGTCAGGATCCTTCGGTGACTTGTAGAAATGCCGCGGCACGGACTTTGCCGCTGCCGAAGCATACCCCCAACGGCAGCCCGGCGCGGAGCACGTCAACAAACCGCACCGACACTTCAGAGATCCGCTAAAATATGTATGCACGATGACAGCCCAGAGTTAATGCGCTAATAAAGGCGTGATGGACAGCCGAGCACCAACAGCACAGCGAAAACACATGGCCGGAGCGAGCCCCGCTCCTCAAACTAGATCTCAACGCAACGCCAGCGCCACCTCTCGGAGTGGCGACAAAATGGTGTCGCCTCTCAAGGCGCAGTTTGCCAACTGAGTTAATCTAAAAACGTTGGCTGTGGGCCGTGCGTCACGCAGGGGTAGGAGCAGGTTCCCAGACCCACCGGCGGCCTCTACCGGTGTGTCTGCCGCCTTGTCGGGGGTTCACAGACCCACCGATAGAGGGCGCGGTGATCTAGCAAGCCCTAGAGTTCCTGTATATAGCTCCCCTACGCGATATACAGGAACTCAAGCAAGCCCAGAGTATAGAAGGCTCTGGCAAGCCTTTATCCGCCCGCCGCTGACGTTTAGCTGCTGATTCCTTTGCGCGAACCGTAGAAGTCGCGCGGCGACGGCGCTGCCATCCTCGCGTCAGCTCCCGGTGACACGAGGGAACCACAGCTCTGCTGTTTCAGCACAATTCACACTGGGGGAAACTGGCTTTAATATTTTTCTTTTATCATGCTGATATCTATACATGGCCCATTTGTGAATTATAAACAAAATTTCGGCTGGTTTTGTTCTGTTTAGGGCAGTTCCAGCTCTTCTTTGTACGCTTCAATGGCTCGGTCATTTACGTCGGTTTAGGCTATTCCCCTTGAATATTCTTAGGCATTAACGTCATTCTATCCGTAGTACGGTGGGTTTTTTTTTCAGAAGTTTTTTTTTTATCTGTAGGGTCGTTTTGACCCTTATAGATTGCTTTCAACGGTCCCGCAGCTGCTGGCTAAGTGTCGGCTAGCTGCGGTAAGCGTGTGAGCATAATTATTTGTTTTGACACGAAAGTGTTTTATGGCGGGGGACACAAACCTCATTGATGTCATTTCCGTCACGGAAATGACATCACTAGAAAAGTTGTATTGACGCGGTGCCGCTAGGATTCGAGCCCACGGTCAGTCTGGCCGAAACGGGATGTGTGAAACGCTTTGCCAACTGAGCCATGAAGTCATGCCCGGACAGCTGTGCGAACGCGCCTTGTGTCCTTCCCTCTAACGTCTCCATTCAGATGGTGCTGCCGTCATGGAGAGGTGCAGCGAAGTATAATGCGTCATGACGCTAATGAGCGCCGATAGTTGGCGCCTCGATAGGGCAGCGTATGGCAGCGGAAGCTGCTGTGTTTATCCGCCCGCCGCCTATGTGGAACGCCCCTCAGCTTGTGGAACGCCGTCGCCGATTTCCACAAGCTGATTTCGACGCAACGCGAGCGTCTGGCGTACACGCCTCGGAGCAGGACCAATCTGGTCGCACCTTGGCCGGCAGGACGTCACTCGCGAAGCACACGCACAAGGCTGCTGCCGACCCGCAAATCATGCTGCTTTTACTGTAGCGGACTGTGACTTCACCAAACGATTCGCTGACAACCGGTTCGGTGTCGTTCGCACGGTTTGCGAGCGCCTGGGGTTTCAGTCGGATTTTCGCAATGCTCCGGTGCGTTTAATCCGGTGTCTAATGTTGCTGCGTCTAACGGCCATATCGACGAAATATAAATAATGATGTGCAAGTTCATATCGATGCACAATAAACATTGAAATGCTCCTGTGAAAGCACATTTCCCTTTCGTGTTTTACCGATTAATGCTATGAAAGAAGGGTCAACATTTTTTAATTGGGGTTCTTTTCAAAGTGCGCGTGGTGGTTTTTACTCTTATTATTTCACTTAGGATGCTCTTTATCTTCTCCAGTAGGTTTCTGTTGTCAAAAATGCTCTACGCAGGTGCTGGCCCCGACGGGACATGGATTGTCAATACGCTTCCGGAAGGTGGGGACGAGGAGTTCCTTATGGAAACGAAAATATTTTCGTCACCTTGGACAAATTTGCACTCGCATACTACAACGGCCCCAATCATCTAACGAGACTGTAAACAGCGTGTTTCAATTCAGTCATTGCGACACAACGACGGTCAAAAAGCCAGAAAGCTTAGATATCGGCGTCTGAATGCGCATTCCTTTTGCAAAAGCTTCGCTGTACCTCCACTTACGGGAGGTAAAGATGGCGCATCCTTCTTTGTAGATCTTGCACACAGCTCAGCTGCCTGATTCGCTGATTACACGGCTTATTTCAAGTGTTTTAAGTTTTCGACTTTTTGCCGCGGCCCTGTACGTGCCGTGCCGAGTCCCAAAATCAGACCACTACTTTTGTCGGCATGCCGCCATTTCGGCCCTCTTTAACTGTTGCTATTGGACCAATATTGACTCTTTAAACCTCGTCATTCTATCTCTCGGGCTGAAATCCCCGCTTAAGGGGGAGATTTGTTGTTGCTGTTTGCTTACGTTTGTGCGTGATGCTTCTTGGGTTACAAAAATTGCTTGGTTACGGGGCACTGCGGTTTACTTATGTCCCCACCGTATCTCCCGTCTTTTTCTCTCCGTCTCTTCTACCGGTTAATTTTAATCCACAAGTGTGTCACAAACTCGAGCGTACGACGTCTAAAAGTACCGTATAAATTTTTCATTTTATTGTACAGCGCCTAATTCTTCTTACACTCGGTTCTATTCGCCCGAGACAAGGCTGGAGGTTTCTCGAACGAAGAAGCGGTAACACGATCTTACGCCAGCTGGCCGGCGAGAAAAACAACAAAAATAAAACCTCCGCCGCTCCGGTTTCGTCGAAGCTTCCAGTACTTTCGAGGAGGTGCGCGTGGCCTTGCCAGTTCTAAAGAGCGTCGATCATTCTAGAATGGAGAAGAGGGAAGTTATTCGCTCACGGCGGCGGGGCGCGTTGTGTGTTGTGCTCTCCCTCTCCGCACCGGCGCACCTATAAAAAGAGAAGCCGCGCCTAAGAAAACCAGCTACGTTTGGACGTCGTGATTGACAACGGCACCTGCCAGTTTGTACATCACACCATCGGCGACCCGCGCCCTGGAGGACTCCAACGTGCTCCCGGGCCTCGAATGACCGTGATCGTCTCGGACGGCCTGGCCTACAGCGAAGCCACGCTTCCCAGGTAGCCGACTCGCCTCCGACAGCGGTGCATCGTCCGGCCCGGTCGGTGAATATGCTGGGACTCTGTCTCTCATAAGCATCGAACTGTTCGTTTCTTTTTAGTTAACTGCTCCGATTCGTAATCTTCATTTGTTAACGCTCCTGTTTGTATCAATTTGTCTAATTGAACTGTTTCTTGTATTAGAATTCCAACTGCGTTGTCTGTCATTATCGATCTGTTACCTCGTGCTTGTGTATGTAACTTGCCTGTCTAAATATAAGTCTTTGTGTTGTTTGTTCGTTCAAGGCTCTTGCTCATTCTTGCCGCTCTAGTCGGCGAAAGCCGCACATCAGACGGCCACCCCCTTTGTCACCTGTGCCCTGTAGATTCGGTGGGGTTTGTTGGCTCTCTTGAGTCGACTCCCCATATCTTCTGACAGTGCACCCTAATTTAAGGAAACGGGTGACAAAGTGTCACCGGGGAAAATCCTACTGCATGCCGGAAACTTCGAGGTGCGCGCTATTTCTTGTGCGGTCTCGCATGATTGCCTGCCCGGGGAGTTTTCCGTGGCGTTTTTTTTTTTTTTGACTCGCAGGCAATGACGTGAGACAGCACTATAAATAGAGCGCACCCAGTACGGTAAGTTTTACGGCCCCCATTAGGCTTGGCCCTTGGGGAGGCAACTATTCTTCTTAGCTGTGGTCAGTCCCTCCATTGTAGATACCTGCAAAGTTATCGAGAGCACCATCCTCATCGCGTACCTTTTCACCGGCAGAGTACATTTGCCTCGGAACTGAGCGAATAAAGTTTCAATTAGCAAGCGGTCGTAAAGTGAAGCCGTACGTCGTACTATGAAGTTTCGAGTAGAGACTGCGTGTACGCGCAAATCAATGAATCAATCATGACGATGCGGGCTCTGGTATGTTCGTATCTGTGCGTACTCCGTAGTATTGCAGGCAGATCTCGCGATGTTCTGGCGCCCACCCTAAAAAGTCTCCGTACGTGGTCTTCACCACAGCGCTCCAGAATGACCAATTCAAGTGAACAATTTATTCAAATTCGGCGAATGATGAAGCCCAACATATGATTTGAGTAAAAAAGCGCATTTGCGGTGGGACAACACGGAAGGCGTGAATGGCGTCTTGTATTGCGCAATGTACGCAGATGCCCTTTTTCATTCAAATTGAATGCTCAGCCACGTCATTCCCCGAATTTGCATACTAGGCGTCTTCAATCACTCATTCTGGAGCGCTGTTGCGAAGACGCCCCACTGGGCACCTTTGAACATGTATCCACGTGCTTCTGATACTCTGTTTAAGCCAGCTGGACCGTTTGTCTCGTACTGTAACGGTTCCGTTTATGGATCGCCAGCTTGTAAAACCGAGTTCGAATCCCGTGCGCTTCTTTTCTTAACAGGGAAGATGTTGAGCAAATCGTTTGTGTACGGTGTCCGCAGTTGAAAATCCAAAGAAAATGCCGAGCACTCGTGCAGGCGTGCCTCGAGCGCATGTTCGTCAAGCTAAGCATACCCACTAAGGGAGATTGGCCAACATTTGCTACAAAACAACTCCAGCGTTGCCGTATCGTGGCAACACTTGCTCGGAACGAGAATGACACGTCATAGCATACGCCCCTCGTTCGTTCGTCTTCGTGTCGTCTTGCGCATTCACTCTGTACCGTAGAAGAGCAGCGACTCGAATGTCGAAGCTGCTGTAGGCGATCATTGATTCCATATGACCCGGCCGCGGATAGTTCGCACGGCCGAGGAAGGGGCCGAACTCGAGGCTCGGCGTGCAAAGCATCCGCTCGAGATGATAAGTTGCGCTTGCAGAGGGGCGTACGAAAATGTCGACGAAAAGGACGAGCTTACTCTGGCCTTGCTGGACCTAAGGTCATTGAAATTCCATGCCGCCGACGTCAACCACGACACCACAACGATACCAAAACTCAACTTTGCGTCAGTCAATGATCACCTACAACAGCTTTGCCATTCAAGCCTTGCGCGTGAGTGCAAGCTTCCCTGAATTTTTTTCAAAGTTCGTCATGCTTGAACGATAAAAAAAACTCCCACCTCCCCTCGTGGGAACCCCTGTGTAGACGCGACGCATAGGGGGTTCACGTTGCAGCGTTGGACAGCGGAGGAACGGCGCTTGAACGATGGAGCGGAGCGGCGCAGGCACCGCGTTTTATAGCGCGCATAACGGTGAGGGGACGCGCCGGCGCCAGTGCGTCTGCCGCGGCTATGACGCAACACAATCCAACACAATCCACGTTAATCCAATCCAATCCAAATCCAATCGAAGCCAAGCCAAGCCAAGCCAAGCCAATCCAATCCAGTTCAAACCAAGCCAAGCCAATCCAATCCAGTTCAAACCAAGCCAAGCTAATCCAATCAAACCCAATCCAATGCCCCTAGCGATAGAGTGTTCGCTATCAGAGAGGAGAGGGGGTGAGCGGCGGAGAGCGCAGCTAGCGCGGCGAGGAGAATGGGGGTGGGGTGGACGCCGACAACGGCGACAACGCCGACAACGCCGGATGGATGCAGAGACAAGGCGAGTGAATGAGATGCTTTCGCATCTAATATGTCTTATCACGCGCGAAATGTATGAATGACAACGTTGTGCATTATCAATGTGATTTCGGGCAGTATTTTTTTCTCTCGAAGCGGTGGGGTCTGCGCTTGCAGCGGTATTCTGGTTGTGCCAGACATTTTCGTTGACGAATTGAACTCACTCCCACACCAACTCCTCCCTACCCCCTCCCAAAACCACAATGCCCGATCACCTCCTTCGCCACTCTGTCCGCCCCCCCCCCCCCCCCCCCCGTAGATACACCTTTCTCACAGCTCTGTCCTTCCATCCAGTATAGAGCTTGACACATGATGGTTCGGAATTAATAACAAGACAGCGACTCACCGAAAAATAGGTAAAATACGCCAAATATGCTGATCGCGTTCAAATGCCAAGCCAATGCCAAACAAAGCTCCGAAATGGCTGCCGAGCTATCCCACTCCATCACGCGGGAGTGCTTGTATGGGGATAACAAGGTGCACGATCTCAAAAGTCTGCACTCGTTCCCCAGCACCTTGTTACTAGAAGCGGAGACTGTCTCAGGCGCGATTATCAACAAGCTGTGCTTTGTTCGGCGCTCTCAAGCGGCGCGCCACCATTGACTTCTCGCCAGTGGGTTGCGTCGTACCGCCTGCTCGCCGTTTTGGATGACACGTTACTGTGCTGTGTAAGAAGAGATTTAAGATATTTTAATGCACGTACGGCCTCGCGAATAACAGGTGCACATTGAAGTATAGAGAGTCACGCTTATACGTCTCTATGTAACCAGAAGTTCCGATTTATCATGTACATTTCTGTTTGGTTTTACCTTCCACGCACTAGAACTAAGGCTGTTGCTCGTCGCTTACTGGTGGGAAGGTATCCACTGAAAGGATTCACACTGTGCTAGACAAACTTATCTCGAGTCCTAGATGCCAGCCGAGTGGTGAATAAAGGGGCCCTGCAACACTTCTTTCAACTTTTTTGTGTCCTAAATGCTTTCCGAACGTAGACAAAAACACACTCAGTACTTAGAATAGGGGTCGCAAGGTACCTCAGACCAAAATTACTGCTATTTTCTCTCTTTCCCGGACTTGGCGTTTTTCGAGCGCTCGAGTTACAGCATCACAGCGGGGTAGCTGCTATTGGCCGGCTTTCTTTCAGTTGAAGCAATAAACGCACTCGATAGCCACTTTAAAAGACTGCCAGAAAAGCAAAGCAGAAAGTGAAGGCGGATGTGCTGCGACGAGCAAAATCAGGCCGTGCCGCTCCTGGCTGGCTGTAACTATAGCAGAGTCCTTCAATGCCTTTCTAGTCATGAAACTTCGCCATAACGCTATGGGAGAGCTTTGTACGCTGCCGTGCCGCGGCGCTGGTGTTGATCGGAGGGCAGCCGGGGGCGTGGTCAGAGCGCGTTTGGCAGGGAACGGACCACGGAGTAAGATAAAACAGACGCTTGCCGCCTTATCAGCAGTGCGCTCTCGCTTTACATGTCGTGGGCCGCTCAAATGGACTTATCACTTAGTGAGTGGCGAAAAAATTTGGTGCGAACGGGCATGCTGCTACTGCGTTCCTGCCTGCCGGTCTGGCTACAGAGTAGCGGCGGCCGCCCGATGCCCTCCGATCTGCGGTGGCGCCACTCGCGGTAGCCTTTGTCCCCGTACGAAACTTGGCCAGGAGTTTCATGACCAGAGAAGCATTGAAGGACTCTGCTATAGCTTTCACGGTGCTTCCAGACGCGAAGGAAAGCGCTAATCAGCAGTGTTTCAGAGCGCATTTAAACGTGCCGAAGAAGGTGGTGGGGACTGAAATTAAATAATTACAAAACACCTGAAGTTCTGATGATGTCGCAGCGATGCGTTGTGGCGTTAGCTGTTTTGAAGTGCTATCAGCGCTTGATGTTTTGACGCTTTTTGACAACGTACTCCCAGTCTGCTTCCTCCGTGCTGCTTTGTCACCGGTCTCATTATGAAAGCGTTTTACCTGACATATGTCGCATGCGTCGGCCGGCATGTCACGGTGTGCTTCTTGTGCCCTGTGCTTCCGGTTTCGGTTTGATAGTTTACTGACCAGTTAATTGCGCTGCAGCTGCACACGTTGTTATCGGCAATATTGTTCGCCAGTCTTCATTGGGCAAGCAAAGCCCGACGCGCGTAGAACATTGGCTGCACAATGTCAGCGCAGTAGGCGGCGCGTCAGCGAACCTGATCGTGTTATCCGCTGAATGAGATACGCCGTCGATTTTGTAGCACAAGCTACACTACGCCACCTCGAGCAGTCTTCGCGGGGTGTCCAGTTTTGCCCTTGGGCGCTAGAGGTCAAACCACACCCCCTTCCGCAAGCGCTTGACACGGAGCAGCGGCCCGATAACAGGAAGTGATAGGCGGTGGGGGAGAGAGAGGTGAGTACGAAAAGGAGACGTCCGCGGGACCCGTGCCCGGGACGTGGCGGAGGAAGGCGAGCAGACAGCCAACGCAGCGATGACCGCGCGCCACAAAGGAAGGCCACGAGGCCACACGTGCGGCGTGGAAACAGCAGAACCGTGTGCCATAGAGGAAGACGAACACCCAGCCGTGGTCCCTCGCACAGCGGCATGGCTTAAACAACGCCGTGAGGCGAAAAAGAGGAAAAAGTCTACTGTTCTGTACAGCTTCGCTTCAAGTCTTACGCATTAGTGTGAGCTTCCTTCATTTTTTTCCAGAGAGATGCACTCATGGAGTTATCCACACCCAAAACGTCTAATTGTGTTGGCCACTTCTAACAATTTTTATTGGTTGACCGATAACTGAGGCCGTCCTAGAATATTCGGAGCTATATTAAATATCAGGGCTCACGTGCGTTTAGTTCGCTTTGACGATGGGTATTTTATACCCGAATCTTGTGCTGTAATTGCTCTCGTCTGACTACTTCCAGTACAATACATTTTATGCAGAGTTATCGCACATGGACCATTCTTTTTTCTGCGCGCCATCATTTCCTGCACACGGGACTTCCCGTTTTGATTTTTGCGCTCGTTGGGTGGCAAGTATATTGATATGGTCGTTCTGACTGAAATAAGGTTTGTATCGCATTTGCATAAAGATTACTTGAGGCCTCTAAATCTGCCTATATACAGTGAATGCAAAAGCTTGATCGCAATGGGTCGTGATCCAGACAGCAGCTCTCACTTCCACTGGCCAGTTCCTCTGATTCGGTGTGGGGGAATTATCGGTGGGTATTTCACCGACGCAGCCAGCTTGGAATACGTCAAACGCGAGGTGAGTGATGCAGGGCGTTCCGATACATCACTCACCTAAAAACGCTGTTACAAGCTAATATTACCCAACTTAACCTAATTCGGCCCTAACCTGACCTGACCTAATCTAAATTAGTTTTTTTTAGTTTTATTTCCCTCAAAACAACGTCATGCTGCGAACTAGAATCATTGATTGATTGATTGATTGATTGATTGATTGATTGATTGATTGATTGATTGATTGATTGATTGATTGATTGATTGTGGGGTTTAACACGGCAACGCTAAACAGGCGATGATGTGCGACGTAGTGGAGGGCTCCGGATTAATTTTGACCACCAGGGGATCTTTAAGGTGCGCCGAAACCTTGCAGACGCAGGCGTTTTCACTTTTCGCCTCCATCAGAAAGCGGCCGCCGTGGCCAAGAATTGGGCTCAACAGCACAGTGCCTTACTGAGCCACCGCAACGGGTCAAACTAACCGCAGAAAGCATCTAACGTGAAACAGCCGTGAACTTATGATAGCATGGTCGTCGGCCAATCTTCTCAAGTGGGCCGATCCAAAAACCATTCAAAACTCTGTACTCGGAAGCTGGGAATCTTCATTTCGCTATCTCACAGAACGAGCACGACACGCGCAATGCAGCAGTAAACTATCACCAGGGAAAGCCACAGGGTTTTTTCACTCCAAGCAAGCAAGCTGGCATAATCGCACCACGAAAGCCGTGTTTCGTGTGTCGTAGGCGTTTAGTCACGTAGGCGTTGTGCCACTTTGCCTGTTTCCGGGCGTTCCTGGGTCGATTCGCGTTCCTCCCAATGACCTAGTTGTCATCGTCATTCGGATACAACTCTAAAGGGTAATTCATCGCTAAATAGAATTCAGCGGTAAATCAGTATTGTGGTAGCTTCATTGATCCAGCACAGCACAGACGCGATGTATCGCTTCCACTCTGTGAAGAAAAACGACCAGAGAAGCTGTGGTGCGCAATGTTAGGGTCGTCTTTGCGTATAATTGCCCCATCGACGTCCATTAATACGGCACTTGCCCCAACAAATGCACCGTACCATATCTCTCGACCTCGTCTCCCCACGCTCAGCACCAAGCCTTTTCATGGGGACGTGTGTCAATGGACGTCGTTCTGGGAGTAGTTTAACGGCGCAGTTCATACGAACCAGCTAGGCTCTCACCACCACGGATAAGTTTCAGCACCATCGAAACTACTTGGTTGGTGAAGCAGCAGCTGCCATCGCCGTACTGCCAGCAATGAAGGCGTGCTACGAGCGCGCCATCCAGCGGCTCAAGGACAGGTTCGGCGACAAGAGCCGTATTATACAGCGGAATTTTAGACCACTCCGTAGACTGTAGCAGGTGCCGCCTGCATCTGACACGAGACAGCTTCGCAGCCTATGTGGCTCCGTTCAGCTGAAAATCCGCTGCTTGAATGTGTTGGACGTCCCAACGGGCAGAGTCTCGCCGATTCTATGGGACATTCTGCTGAAGGTATGCCGGAAGAGATCGTCGTAGCGTTTCTACGACACTTCCGCCTCCAGGAGAAATCAACGGCTATGGCGTCATCTTCTGGGGAAGAAAACTCCACGGCTTGCCGGCAAGTGCAGCAGCTCTTGCGGTACATACAGATCAAGCTCGAGGCAAGAGAGCGATGCGCTCCAGTTTAAATATTTGCGGACTCAAGCGACCGCCACTAACGTAACGGCAAATAGACATCGGTACTACACGCCTCGCAAGCTGCGATACCCGAGCGTAACGAGTGCTTTTTCTGCAAATCAGCAAAGCATAATACCGAGACCTGCCAGGCTTCTTTTAGCATCCCCGAAAAGATTTAGCGGCTGCCTAAAGCTACGCGATGCTACCGATGGACGACGACCGGCCACCGATCAAAGGAGTGCCGACGAAGCAATGCGTACAACATGCAAGGGAAGGCATCAAACCGTCATGTGCGACCCAGGCTACAAGACAAGGCAAAACGAGATAAAGAACGAAACCACCTGCAATTTCCCGGAGCAGACCCTGGCCACTAAGACAGCATCTACTGCCCAGCACTAGCTGCCAGTTGGGAGAAGACGTTCACCGTCTTTCCGGTCGTAGATCATCGGTCCCAGCGACACGCGCTACATACGAGGCATTTTGGACGGCCGCATCCAAGAACTTATATCAAGAAACTCGAAATTGGAACTAAACGTTGTGGGAGAGACGAGCCTAGCTGTAAATGCATTTGTGTCGGCCGTACCTCCACAAGAACGTCGATACGAAATAGTTGAATTGTGGCTGCGTTCGACGACCCACATCAAGTGATCGATGCACTCGCCATACCCACGATCTGTCCAAACATTTCGGATACGGACATCAACGCAGCGTTCGTTGTACGGCTAAAAAATGCGCACCGGTCGGCTGGAACATGAAAGAACCGTTCCAGAGGTGTGTGAGGAGCCAGCCGTAGGCCTTCTCGTAGGCTCCGACCAAATGTGGAGAATCGGCGACACGATTCCTTGCAACGAGGTTAGCGGTTTAGTTGCCCTAAACACTACGCTTTGGCGGACGCTGCAAGGTCCAGCCACTGAAACAGAAGACGACACCTAGCCCCAAGGAAGTGAAGTGCAGCGTTCCTCAGGAGCAAGTACTTCAACGAGCAGACACTAACGCTGGAATTTGTAACGCCTGCCTCCGGGAGGCGGACATGACCCTTAACGAAAATATTTGTGTACCTTTGGAACTGCAGTTTGCGGCGCTCGATCAGGAAAAAGACCGCCAAGACGAATGTCGAGTTCGAACGACGATTGAAGATCCAGAAAGAAGTAGTTTCGAAAACCAACATCTCCGTAAAGTCGTCTCGTCCCGGTGCCTTCGACATATATCAGACAGCAGTGCATCGATCGAGCGGGGCAATCATACAACCCGATGGTCCTGGTCAAGAAAGCCAGTACTCAAGCTCATGTACCATTGAGAGATGAGGGTCGAGGTTGTACGACAAAAAAAAAAAAAAGGAAAAACACCTGCAGGAGAAATAAAAAGACAATGTGGACTGAACCGCCCTCTATGTTGAGTGTTTGCCTAGAACTATGGTGCTGTGTTTTCGCCAGGAGCCTTTTGCAAGGTGTTAATGTTTTCCGCATGTGTTTTGTGGCCAGGAGTATGTTGCGAATTGTAGGGGAAGAAGATGCGGCGGCTGGAACATACCGCACCACAATCATCATTGTAAATTTGTCAGTCATTGCCATTAAAACGTTGCATCTGGGTGTGTGACGACTCGATTCTCGGGTGGCTCATCCACAACGAGGAGGTCGCTCCACGACAATTGTCGTATAATTTGTTTTCGAATAGTTCCGGTAACACAACAGTTACAGACATTTTCTGTAACCACACTCCCCCCGTAGAGGGTCATGTATTGAGAGCAGGCAGTAATTCTGTAAGATGTATGTGAGCTTCACTGTGGACGTATTATTACGACAGGTATATGGTAGAATCGTCTTAGCGGCTAATTGTCATTTAATTTGTTTCTTGAAAATTTCGATGACACAAGATGAAAACCGTCTTCCGTAATCATTCTCCCTCCGTAGATGGCCGTACTAATGTGGATGCGATTTTATTTCCCCCTGGCCGCCGACACGCATAAGTTCGTGTGAAGGATGGCGTGAACACAACTTCCGCTCTCTCTTTCTAAACATCTGTGGCAGCTAGAAACAGCACCATGTATATATTCAGACGCGTGTATCCATGCACATATGACATAATCTTCCCTCTATTCTTCAGCAGTTTTCAGCACCCTGAAGGATAACAAACTCATTCTGAGCCTGCGTGATTCCCTACGTCTGGGTTAAACAGGACACACGGATCTCATACGTAGTAAGGCAAAAATGTGCACTACGTCCGCGCTTTCAGCAAGTTCATGCGAACAGGCGATTATTTGAATGAACTACCTGTAGCCATTTATTTTTTGGAATGAAGGAGTTGTGGGCCATTTAAAATTTCTCTGCCTCAGAACACAACGCATTGTTTGCGATTACAGCAGTATTGCGACGAGCACATCTTTTGTGCGGCATGGCCTCAAAAATGAGCTTGCTCAGCTTGCCGGTGGGTGCTTCGCACATCAGGAACACCAAGTAAGAGAGCATCACGCTCCAAACAGACACGGAGAAGAAGAGGGACATCTGAAAAGCAACAGGACAACGTCAGTCATTAATTTAGTTTCTCAGGTTCACACCCAGAGAAATATATTGGGCAAGAATAAAAACAGGGTATTTCCCACACTGCAGCATCGTGCCGTCGCACGAACACTGGGCCTCCTCGATTATCAGTCCCGGATGGTCTGCGGACTGCCCGAGACGTGGTCCGGCGCTCGATTTTCCCATGTATTCCTATGCGACTTCCGGTCCTAGGTCAGTCCTCTGACTGCCCGCGGACCTTCCAGAACTGGTAAATAGAGGATGCCCACTATCTGCTCCCGTGGCGGCGGCAATACTTCAAACAAAATAATAGGTTTCGACAAAATGGAACCAACATAACATCATGGAGTCAATATAGCAACGGGCCAAAATAGCCGTGCAAAAAGGCACAACGACATAACAGCACATTGCCAAAACAGCACTGAAATGTTAGGCGACATTACATTCTACTATCTTAAGTTTCAGCGATTGCCCGAGCATCTTTAAATAAGATACCTCAACAAGGTACAAATTTAGTCTGGTTGATACATATTAAAAGACAGCAAAACATCGCAAAGGACGGGACAAGGAAGGACAACAGGACGAAGCGCTGATGGACAAGGAGGCACAACAGCGCTTCGTCCTGTCGTTCTTCCTTGTCCCGTCCTTCGCGCTGTATTGCTGTTACCCTTGGGTGTATCTAATGGCTTCAACAAGTTCATTTTTCTTCTTTCTCTTTAAAAAAAATCTGACTGTTCTCCCCTCAGAACGTCTGCTATCTCTAGGCTGAACGTCCAGCTGCTAAGTCAAAATTTTCGCTTTCTCAGTTTTAGTACGCAAGCACTCTGGCGGTAGCTACTATGGTTTGGCGGCGGCGTTCTAACCGACTGAGCGAAGACAAAGAAAACGGCGAAACTCTGTGGCTGAGCCCGCACGAAACGCTCGTCGGAGTGGTTGGCGAAAGCTTCAGGCGGAGGGCGCCACGCGCTGCTATGGCGTCATCTCTCTCACTGCCTCCCCCTCACACTCTCGCCAGACGCTACTCCTCCGTGCATGGCGCATGCGAACCACGTGATATCTGCGCGGGATGTTCAAGCGCGATTTGCAACAACATGCTTTCCGGCGGCGGCGAGGCGCTCGGAGATAACTGCGCAGTAGCGCGCGCCGCATTGCGTTCGCGGATCACGCGATCAATTCCTGAGACGCAGCAGACATGCGCCGTGACCGAGAAGGCTGCAGTTAGCGCTGCACACAAATTTCCCATTAGGGAGTATAGTAATCGTCAGTGCATTTTTCTCTTAGATTTTCGCTCATTGCCCTAAAGAAACGTTTTAAATGGGAAATAAAAGCTAACTTCATCAGTGTTGAGACGTGTTGCGAAGTTCACTTATATCTCGTTTCGTCAAGATTTGTAATTCCGTTAGCTATAGATGAAAATGTCGCATAAATATTTTTGCCTTCGATCCGCGTGAACGGGCAACGGAAGAACAGTGAACACAACAGCGCGTGTGGGAAGTTAAGCACTGCATTCTGGAAGCCTAGTAGCTCTCTCTGGGAACGCGGCCACCTGCGCATGTAATTCGTGATAGAGGGCGCTCGGGTGGGAGCATGGTCTTACCTAGGTGGCGTATGAAATCTAAGGAAGAATTACCTACTGTTTTTGAGCTGTGGTGGAATCCGACTCGACAACGAGTGACAAAACCGAGCCAGTATCGCGCAGGAACTTTGCGAACGGAGAAGTGCAGGAGAGCGTCTCAAGAAAGGGGTTGTTTCGCGATTTTATTGACACGGCCGGCAATGTTACACCGGCTCCGTTGGCTTATTCCTAGACAAAAGACGCGGTCTCTCGAAAACAAGAAGCATAGTTACCACCGGCAAACCCAGTGAAACGTCGTAGGACCCCTTATTTGCGTAATGGCGTGGCCGCGCGTTTCGTTATTGCTTCGGGCGGTGACACTCTATCTAAGAGGCGATAATGAAGCCGGGATTGGGCAGCTTCAGCTCAACCGAGCGCACACTGCTTCTGAAAACCCGGGGCGGTCAGGGTGACTGCATACGTCAGCGTCCCTAAAGGGCTACGACTGACATCCGGGGTTGCGTGCTATTTAGGACGGCTTAAAAATGGTGCGACGTATCTACCTAGGTTGGTTTGGTTTGGGGTGCAGTAAACCACCGTATTGAACCTTCGTCACGTCGCTATTTTTCTAACTGCCTTATCAGTACAAAAAAATGCTGTTGTGAATTTCAACCCAGACAGATTTCACCTCTTTTTAAAGAGACACTGCAACACTTTTTTCGGCACTTTTTATATCCTAATTGCTTTCAGAACGTAGTCAACAAACACACTCAGTACTTAGAATAAGGGGTCCTGAAGTACGTCAGCAAGAAATGTTTGCTGTATGCCCATCACATGACTAAGAAACTTGCTCAAGAATATTTTTTTCTCTTTCCCTGACTTCACGTTCTTCAAGCGCTCGACTTACGTCATTACAGCGGTGTGGCGGCCATTGGTCGGATTTCTTTCAGTTGCAGCAATAAACGCATTCGATAGGCACTTTAAAAGGAATGCCACAAAAGCAAAAAGATGGAAGGCGCATCTGCTGCGACGAGCAAATAACGCTGTGCCGCTCCGGGCTGGCGATAGTTTTCACAATGCTTCCAGACGCGAAGGAAAGAGTGAAAGCGCTTATCGGCAGTGTTGCAGAGTCCCTGTAATCACGCACCACCCTCTAACAAAAACCTCTTCGGATTACTAGGCATAGACTTTATTATTAAGTATACTAGAGAGGAAACTGCGCCTTGGAATCTATATCAACTGAGGGGGGGGGGGGAGCGAGGGGGTAGCGGGGGTCGGCCTTATGAAAAGAGCGCAACTGCTAGCTCGGCATGTCTATCAGGTTCTTAAGCGTCTTCTTGCATTTGCTTTCTTCACTATGCATTGGTATGTCTACGGTGTAGCCGCTCTGGACGGAATGGCCGAAACTTGCTACGCTTTTCTCGCTTCACTTGGAAACTCAAAATTATCTCCATTAGTTCATGCTAAGACCGCTGTGCTTCATTATAAGCCAGTGGGAGGGCTAGTGCCGGCGAGCGACCATCAGCAAACATTTACATAAGCCCGGAATGTAGACACGTTCATTTGTGGTAAATAGAGTGCTCTTCCCGGTTCTTTTTTGCAGTAGCAGTACATATGTTAACAGCGCCCGCACACCTTGAGTGAGCGGGTCATTTGCCGCTGCGAAAGTTGTGGCAGACGGTCTGTTACGAAAACACGAACGGAAACACCGCGAATGCGAGGTGCTCGTTTTCAGAGGTACTCGCATAAAACTTGTCAGAGCTTTTCAAACAATTTATTATTTGAAGTTTTTGCAAAATAAGAATGTTTAATGAGTTTCTCCCGACATTTTACATAATTGTTAGCAACCAGATTGGTCTGGAGAATAGTAGGCATAACCATTCTCGCCGACTCTCAGTGAAAAGAAGACGATTTTTTTTATTTCTTTAGCTTTAAAACGGGGTGTTTCATTTTATAATTATGTCATTACAGACTAGTCTTTTCATTTTTGTGGCATTTTATTTGAATTTAGGGCCAAAACGTTTCAATTCAAGCGAATGATGAAACTAAATCGAGCGCACGGTATAATGGCGGCCCATGACAACATAGGCGGCCTTGATGTGAGCCGCATAGACGCTGACGCCAGATTCCTCAATAGTGTGTAAAGTAAGAAACACTACGTTACTAGGTGACAAAGAGTGCTGAAGGCAACGGTGGTTCCCGCAGAAATATCGGGGGCTTGTTCTACATTTAGAGTGGTATAACAGCGACTTGCACAATCATGTTTCTGTGCCCGCCCATAAGGGAAGAGCGGAGCAATGTACAATAGTATCATAGCTTATTCGAAACCCACTCACATGCACACATAGCTTAGTGAAATAGAGCGATAATTTTGTTGCCCAAGCCCGCAATAAACTTTAATATGCGGTTGCTTTTCCCTGTAACTGCAAATCGTAGAGGGCGATATCTCCGACATGACGAAGAGCGCGGACAAAACGAGAAGGTCCTTGGGCGTCCCGGCCATTTCTTCCGTTTGTCTATAATTAGCTTAATTAGAAGCGTCAATAATTATTCACGTTACAATTGCCGCGCTTGCCAGTCCTGCAAAGCACTCTTTGGAATGAAGTAAACTCGTATGTTCGCACATGCCCATTGAGGAAAATCAGTTTGTAGACAGTGTATAAACGCAGGAACTACTGGTACAAGCTTGCCTGGTTAAAAACTGAGTAGTGCAGACGCTCCCTGGCAGTGTGAAGGACAGCTTGTAGGAAGGGCAGGTGGATGAGGTAGATGGCGAAGGATAGCCTGCTTAGAGGCACAAGGGGCTTCCAGGACAAAACGTCTCGTACAAAGCCTGCAAAAAGGCGTTAAAAATTCCGCCCAAGAACGAAATAATCTTGTGCAGTTACATATGAAGAAGAAGCATGCCCATGATTTAATAGTTTTCTTTAACATGCTAAATACCTATGCTACAGGGCCGTTTCAAAGGTTTTCCGAAGGCCTTCGAACGAATTGTATATCGAGAGCTCAATTGAAAATACATAGGGTGGACTTTTAAAGGGACCCTGCAGCACTTTTTTCAACTTTTTTTGAGATTCTAAGTGTTTGCAGAACGTAGTCACCCAACACAACCAGTACTGAGATTAGCGTGTTCCAAAGTATCTCAGATTACTGCTCTATGCCCGTCAGATAACTTGGAAACTCGCTCAAATTTTTTGCTCTTTTCCCCGGTCTTGACGTTCTTCGACCGCTCCAGTTACGTAACTAAGGCCATCTAGCGGCTGTTGGTTGGTTTTTATTCAGTTGCAGCAATGAACGCTTTTCGATAGCAACTTTAAATATAAAGCCACAACGCCAAAGAAGGAACTGAAGGCGTATCTGGTGCGACGAGCAAATCACGCAGTGCCGCTCCGTGCTGGCGATAACGATAGCTTTCGCAGTGCTTCCAGACGCGAAGGAAAGAGTGAAAGCGCTTATCGAAAGTGTTGCAGGGTCCCTTTAGGTCAGCGTCCAACTGTAAATTGAAAGTTGCCGTGTAGCACAGGCATAAGAGTCGTTTAGATCGGTATTTGCTGGGGAAATGTGTCAATTGCGGCATCACTTGAACATTTTAAGGCTTAAAATAACTAGGAAACGGAAGTTTGTCTGCCTGAACATGGCTTGCCTCAATTACTTATCACTGAGGTAAATACAGTAACTTTGGCGAATGACGAGGTCGGTCATATGACTATATTCAAAAACGCGATTTTTTGGGACACGCAGGCTGTGCACACATTACGTTGTGGGCACTCCGTGTCGCACATAAACGATGTCAAGTCTTGGTCCAATAGCATCCCTAGTCTTACGATTTTATGATTTCGCTTCTTTGATAAGAGTGGTTAGTCATTTAAGCGTAATGAGGCCAATACGAGTAGTCATAGTTGTTTCGTAATTATAGCGACGAGAATTGTACACCTGCCAGCACGGAATTGCCGCATTAGCAGGCCTTCGCATTTTAATGAAGATTTTGTCCAGTCCTACCAGCGGTGTTTTGAGGAATGTGTGACTTATAAAATCCGCTCCTTTTATGCTACACCTAGATCTGAATAAATGAGCAATCACCGCAATTACAAGGGATAGGAGCGTATCATTTCACATTCTTTTGTGTGTTCATCGATTCGAAAGCGAAAAAACCGCAAATTTGGCGTTTTGATTCATTGATTGTTGGGTTTATAACGCGCCGACGCGCAACACTGGCGATGAGGCGCGCTGTAGTGGAGGGCTCCAGACTAATTTTGACCACCTGGGGATCTTTACCCTGCGCCTAAATCTCGAGCACACGGGCGTTTTTGCTTTTCGCCGCCATCAAAAAAGCGGCCTCCGCGGGCGGGAATCGAACCCGTGTCCTCGTGCTCAGCAGCACAACGCCTTAGCCACTGAGCCACCGCGGCGGGTAAAGTTGGCGGTTTGGGACCTTAAGTTTGTGTAGCTCTGAACCTACCTTTTACACCTTTTCAAAAAATATGGCGTCAAACTGGGTGTTTCATTGCTTCAAATTCATGAAAACTAAAGCATAATGCCCAGTTTACACTTCAAATGCACTTACGTACGACGCCTGTATCTGCATCAGCGGGAGATGGCACTGTATTAAGAACTTGAAGTTGAAATTGAAATTGGCGCAAAAGCTACTGTGCTTAAAGACAGATTGTTCGGTACCCAATTTTACGACTTTTAGATTTCTCCAACAATTGATGGGTCCTTGGGTGTTATCGGTGGGCTTTATCCATTTCAGTCCCCGTGTCTCCATATGATTGGTTGTAGGGTTTAACGCGCCGACGCAACGTAGGCGATGAGGCGCGCCGTAGTGGAGGGCTCCGGATTAATTTTGACCACATGGGGATTGTAAGGTTTGACCATGGAGGTCGTTGCACTGCGGGTGCCCCCAACGACGGAGACGCGGAGACGGCCGTCACCCTTCGGAGGGCCGCTAACAATTAGGCCGTCTCGACGCACGGCGCCTACGGAAACGACCAGGGTCGTGTCCGGCCCGGGACAAAAAGGCGCCGCTCTCTTTGACAAGTTGGGTGGCGACGACCATGTGTGGAGGTTCTCCGAACGCACCTTGCTCGGTCGGGGAGTATTGTACCCGGCCTTGCCGTTTCTTGTTTTTTTTAACTTTCCCTTCCCTCACCGAGGGTATTTATGTCAGGCCCGGCGAGAGGATGGGGTCTTTTTGCTCTGAACTTGCCGCAGGTCACGGGGACAGTCCCGCCTGCGCCGGCTAGACACCGGCAATCTTCTAAGCCCCACTGCGGGCTAGTTCTGCTCCCGTTGTATATGCCTTGTAAATAATTCCTGTACATAAACTGTACATAGCTTGGACATCCGAGTCTGCCTCGTCCCTCACGGCGACACGAGACACCGCGGTGCATTCCTGGGTACGGAGAAGACCTGAAATTTACTGGCGCAGTCGACAGGATAGGAATCACCGCACGCCTGAGCCCACCTACGAGGACAACGAGAACGAGCCCAGCACCGTTCAAGGAGCGAGTCCTGACCATTCCTTCCCGCGGAGCACACCTACAGCTCGAGCCTGCAGTTCGAGCTCACGAAGACAGCCTCCAAGTCTCACCGAGAAGCGTGAGGATACAGCGAAGGGAAAAGTCTCTATCCTCACCAACTCAACGGCGGTGCGTCGCAAGCGCCGTTTGGGAGCTACAGCCTGCGCAGCGGGCCATCGCAACAGAAAAGTCAGTCCCCTTCCCTTTTCACCCGCACGCGACTACTGCTGTCCGAAAGGGATATTGATGATTGTTATTTTTCCGCGCTAGGTCAGCTAAATCTAGAGCGATGTCTAGTTGGGAGCTCTGTAAAGACGAGTGGGAGAGAAAACTTCAAGCTGCTAGAAAAGAGGTTGAAGTCGCAAGGGCGCGTTTGGAAGCCCATCGGAGAAAAGTGGCGCTCGAGCGTAAAGGAGGTTCGCGCAACGGGGGGTCGTCCGAGGAGGTTTCCCGCGATGCAGAGACATCTCCTGTCGTCGTCGACTGCGTGCCCGAACCGCCCGGCCCATGTGCCCTGCTAATATCGGCGGTTAGTCCCGAACTTCTGGAAAGAGCATGCGACCGCGACTCGAATGTCTTTGAGCAGGCAGACCCGGCCGGGGGCGACACGGGTGGCGCAGCAGTTGAGTGCGAAGCCGAGGCGGGTGGATTTGTAGAGCTGGCGGTAGAGGCAACGCCACTGTCAGTTACGCGCGAGCCCGTCACGCCTCCCGCAAAGCTCGAGCCCATACCAGTCGCCCGGAGTCGTGAATTGGGCACACCGGCCGCTGGTGTGCCGCAAGAGGGCACCGGCAACTACGTGTCGAACGTATGGGAGTTGGCTGACCCAACGAGGGGTGCTGCTGGTGAACCGCCGGTTGAGGGCGAGTTTGATACGCTCGGACCAAGGCAGCCGGTAGCACCGCCGGTCGCACCGCATGCAGACCGTATTCTTACGGCCACGCGGCCGAGCGCCAGATGCCGTCGGGGGTCTCCCAGGCCGAGACACCGCGCTAAGAAGACGGCGCTTTCGTCGGGAATGACGCGTGGCCGGAGGCGACGCTTGACTGGCCACGTTGCCGGTAAGAGCACCTCCCACCATTTTGGCGGGAAAGGGGTAAATCTAGTAGCAGCCCCGACTATGCCGGATAGATTGCCGCCGTCGAAAAAGCCACAGTTGGTCAAGGTGGGTCAGGGCGACGCACCTAGCTTCACGGCAAGCGCAGGACTGTCGCGTAGAGGCCCGCGTAAACATGCCCCCGACCAATACGCACGCGACAAAGCGGAGCATCAGTTTCAGTCGGGCGTAGGGCGTTTCTACTCAAGGCCGAAAACCAAGCAGCTAATTAATGTGGTAGAGCCCTTTTGGGCAATCCGCTGTTTGTTCAAATCGGAGCTTTGGCTCTACGGAACCTAGGACTCCGAAAACCTCAACTACTGACGTCTTCCCCCCCATCACTCCGTAACTCTGAAGCTAATGCGCGCATTGTAAATGTAATGCATAACGTTCATTCGGACAGCGGTACTCGCGGCGGGGTTGGGGTGGGGGACGGCGCGGTGCAATGTGTTCGACCGCGCAACCACCGGACTGCACTTCGCCCACCTCCAATTTGGTGCGGTACGATGAACTATTGTGTGACCGCGGCAGACTGTTTTTGTGCATTTTTTTCGTAAGTGTGCGTATCAGTGCCTGACGAAGGCAGCGTAACCGAACATTTACATTTCTTGCGCGGCGGACACTCATGGTGTTCTACGAGATGACCTCATCCTTTTCTGTGGGGTCCATGGCTTGTGTTTTGTGCATGCGCCTGTTTTCTTGGCTTCTTTTGCCGCTAGAGTTGCGCGTTAGTTCAGTCTGCGCCTCGCCATGTTATATCTTTTTTGCGCGTGTTCCCCTGAACTGTTGGCAACGCAGATCAAACCTTCTTTTTCGTCTTAATCCATTTAATCTAGTGGGATTAAATGTATCTTGTGTAGGAGGTGTAAGGTTTGACCATGGAGGTCGTTGCACTGCGGGTGCCCCCAACGACGGAGACGCGGAGACGGCCGTCACCCTTCGGAGGGCCGCTAACAATTAGGCCGTCTCGACGCACGGCGCCTACGGAAACGACCAGGGTCGTGTCCGGCCCGGGACAAAAAGGCGCCGCTCTCTTTGACAAGTTGGGTGGCGACGACCATGTGTGGAGGTTCTCCGAACGCACCTTGCTCGGTCGGGGAGTATTGTACCCGGCCTTGCCGTTTCTTGTTTTTTTTAACTTTCCCTTCCCTCACCGAGGGTATTTATGTCAGGCCCGGCGAGAGGATGGGGTCTTTTTGCTCTGAACTTGCCGCAGGTCACGGGGACAGCCCCGCCTGCGCCGGCTAGACACCGGCAATCTTCTAAGCCCCACTGCGGGCTAGTTCTGCTCCCGTTGTATATGCCTTGTAAATAATTCCTGTACATAAACTGTACATAGCTTGGACATCCGAGTCTGCCTCGTCCCTCACGGCGACACGAGACACCGCGGTGCATTCCTGGGTACGGAGAAGACCTGAAAATTACTGGGATCTTTAACGTGCGCCGAAATCTCGTACACACGGGCGTTTTTGCTTTTCGCCTCCATCAGAAAAGCGGCCGCCGCGACCGAGAATCGAACCCGCGACTTCGTGCTCAGCTGCGCAACGCCTTAGCCACTGAGCCACCGTGGCGGGTAGTGTCTCCATATGGAGACGCGACTTTCTTTGTCGTTTTCCTCGTGAAAACGAAAATAGTTCATGCTGCAGAGCGGTGCGGCTGATGTTCGAAACCTACGGCAGTGAAAGATCGCACCATGTGATGTGGAAAGGCAGAACCGCACTCATAAACATCGTTTCAAAATGGACACCACCAAGTTTTGTGGGAGCTCCGGTGTATTGCCATCCTAAGTTCTCTTTTACTGCGGTGTAAAGCATTTATAAAGGCTGAAAACACCTCTTTCATGTTCAGAAATTATTATTTCACCTCCTTGTTTGTAAACTGACTCAGACTCATGATATTTATTATTTTTATAGGGAAGAGCAGGATTGAGTGATGGAGTCTCGGTATGAGGACACGACGCCATTTGCGTAATAAGTATTCTAGAGAGACTGAACCTTTTTTCTTACCTCTAGGCTCTTCTAAACCTCCAAGTATGGAATTTTTCTGCACTGAATATAATAATTCGTGACTAAAAGGGTTATGGTATTTGAGGACTCCAACGAAGTTGATCCCGCACAATTTCAGAAACGTTTTGCGGACAAAATGTTGGTATTATATGAATGTAACCGTTTCCTTAACGTCGTTTAGTATCACTGGATTTACAGAAATCAAAGAAGCCGCGCTTACGGTCCACTATTGATGAAGTGGTGTAAGTGTTTAGCCTTGTAGCCACAGGACGCAAAATGTATCAGGGAAGGCCGCTATAGTTATCGCGTGATAACAGAAGTACAGAAGTGCGTTGAAAAAAAAAATGATTTTTTACTGTGGTGGTTTTGTCTTCCGTTTATACATTATCCAAAATTCCCATTTTTACGACACTTTTGCAATTCTCTCAAAAATTCACATCAGGTCTTGAAGGAGTACTGACACGAAGTTTTCGTGTTACGTTTCTTTCACTGCTATGCGTGCCTACCAGCCCACTAATCATAGAATGACACATTCGACGGTCGAGCGCAGCGTAAACATTCATTTACGGCGTCGTTTAATCGTGTCAGTTTCAGTTTCTACAAAACGAACGCCGAGCGGCTGCCATGACAGGAGGTATCACGGGACGTCACCATTCTTGCCGCATCGCTGCCGCTCTGGACGCGAGCGCGAGTGAACGCGCTCGCGCCCAGACCGGCCGAGGTCTTCACCATCCCCACGCGCCCAGGCAGCATGACGTCAGTCCCAAAACCATGACGTGAACACACGCCGGAGAAGCGCGCGCCTACCATAGGGACCGGGCGGCCATTGTATGGCACCACCGTCGTTTCAGCGAACAGCGCCGCCCGTGGCGAACCGCTCGTCAGTGGAATGCCGGTGGCGGACAGCGCAGCGTAGTTGTGCATGGCTTTCCGTCGTTTTTCTGCGGTGCGGCTTGCAAAGCGAACGTAACCCCACGTGCATTTTTCAGATCGGTAAATCTTGAGTGTGTATGTGACGTTTACGAGGCATGCCATGTGTGTTACTTACGCCCATACTCAGTATTTACAAATAGCAGACGACGCTCAATGCGCCAAGCTGGAAGTCAAGCTGGAAGTGAAAGTTCGTTGCTTCATGCAATTTTTTCATGCCTGCATGCAGTTTCGCGAATCGAGGAGTATACTGCCGCTAAATGCTCCCTCAAAGCCGGTGTGTGCAACCGATCTAGGAATGCTGCGGCGCTGGCCTTTGGCAGTTGATGACGAAACGGCGCCGACGTCGTGCACAAGCGAAAGACAAAGTTGGAGGGTGTCTTTGAAGATTTACCTCAAAACAGAAATTGTGACGGACGACGCTTCCGTATCTTCATTACCTACGGCTGAAACGTGTTTAATTTCACAGAACTGCTCTTACAGTCATCGGGAATCGTTGATAGAATAAATACCGCATGATAGTAGAATGTTATTGCTTGTCGTAGAGAAGCATTGCTTTACAAGAATTGCAATGGTTGCTGGCTAGTTGGTAAATGGTTTTTCAAAAACCAATTCCTGCGTGGCTGAAGGACGCAAGACAGGAGGGTGCCCTAAACCTGTACTCAGCTTCACAACTGAATGCTGCGGTCGGTTTACAAGCTGTCTCCTACGCTTGAAAAATCATGCACACCTCCGTCTAACGACGATGATGTTTTATCGCAAAGCTCTATCGTATGGGTTTCCTTGGTTGCCTTCTGGATTTAAACTTTGACTAGTTAAGCGTCGAATTTGACCAGCACGCAGTTTGGTCTTTTGATCGCAGCGTCTTTAACTGACCATTTCCCATTCGATTTAGCACGAAGAAAGCTTTGTGTTCAACCATCATAATCATTAGACGGAGGGCTAGGTGATTTTTCTGTTTAATTTTGAACTTCCATGCCCCCTCTCCAAATCTAAACTTTTCTAGCGTGTCGGAAATGTGTCTGCGGTGGAGGACTCGGGCTCATGCACCCATATTTGAGGCAACTAATCGCGCGTTTTTGGTGTCTTCACCAGGCATTACACGATTTTTTTAGGTACTCTGTAAAGCCTTTATTCTACGCAGGGGGTAAAACGGGAAGGGGAGGAGGGATGATTTGTAGCTTGGGCTGTTGAGTTGGTGAATAACTTTGGCTCTTGATAAAATGACCACCACAAACGTGGGATTTCCACTTCGGCTCTCAGGCTCCCATGCTGTCACAGTGTCACCTACCAAAACCGAAGGCACAAAGCTCACGGTTACAGAAAGTGTAAACTACCGCAACATTTCTACGGCTACAAGGTAATCCATCTCGTATGCAGGTGCCTTTCTATTTAAAGCACACGTATCGAGGTATCTCAGCGCTAAGGCTGGCGTTGAAACCGTAGTCATTGAAACCAGTGAAGATAATTTAAAGTGGTAGAAATGAATAATAATATTGCTAAAAGCTTTATTCCTACACAGATCGCGCGGAGCCAGCCGCAGAGCGCTGCAAAAAGCGCTCGTGTTAATGTAGCCAATTCCGAACCTTACAAGCATCCAATAAGTTTGCGTAGCCGTTAGTGCATTTAAGAAGAAAATAATACACTAATAGTAGTTTTATTCGTACTCAGAACGGGTACGTGTAGCCAAGCGCAGATCGCTGCAAAAAGTGCTCATGCCATTGCAGCCGATACCAAACTTTAGAAGCGTCTGACAAGCTTACGTAGTCATTACTGCATCTAAGAACCCAACACATCTGTTTAGACTTCATTCATCTCACGTGTCTGCTCACAACGCCACCAAAACATACAAAGCACCGAAGCAAACACGACAAAAACAACGGGAGGCTGTGTAGTCCAATGCACCGGCTCATTCCACTGACGAGGGGAGCGCCGAGGGGTGGCGCCACCCGTCCAGCTGCCCGGTCCCTATAACCAGCACGTCGGCTTCGTCACGGGAGCCCCGAAGTCGGAAGTTAGGGGCAAGTGGCAGATCATGTCATGTCGGCCCGCTCTGGGCTTTCTCGGGCGGGTGACGATTGAAATGGATTTAAAATGTGCTACGCCGAACGGTTGCTTTTGAAACGTGCTGGGAGATATGGAAACAGCTTACATAGTTATCTCAGCTTTTAAATTTCGTGTCAGTACTCCTTTAGCGGATCGCTTGGAAGATCACGCT
This sequence comes from Haemaphysalis longicornis, assembly GCF_048455015.1. Taxonomy (NCBI): domain Eukaryota; kingdom Metazoa; phylum Arthropoda; class Arachnida; order Ixodida; family Ixodidae; genus Haemaphysalis; species Haemaphysalis longicornis. The sequence continues at coordinate 59,790 of NW_027526330.1, read as the reverse complement.
GCAGCGAGTCTGAGCATAAAATGCAGCGCTCAACCTGCACAGCGCCAACGCAAGTGCTAATTACGTTCTCACCAAATGCCAGAAAAAGAAATGTTTTGCTTGTATTCGCGATGCGCGATCTTAAATGTCAACTCATAAATACAGAAGCCAATGATGGGGAGGAAAAGTGTTAAAAAGCAGTGGTTAATGAAGGAATGTGGGCCTCGTGGCACCACATCCCCTCCTTCCGTTCCTGTTATGATTGCTTTTCCATCAACACGAATCACTGTGAGCTCGCCCGTATACTAAGCAGTTAAATCGGCCCTCCACGCCAGTACCACACTTCATTTTTTATGCGCGTTGAATAAACAGAGCCGCAGTCATCAAAATATCGATCAATTGTTAAAATACATTTTTCCTTAACATATTTTAGTAAGAATACTGTAGCACAAAAAGCTTTTCATTGTGAAATCAACGTATTAGAGGAACTGTTCAAAATATAGAATTCAGGGCTTCTTTCTAGGGAATTGAAACTTGCCCGGATTAATTTTTTTTTGATGTATTCGAACTGGTCACTCAGTCGCGATGCCGGAAAAACTTTCCAGGGGGGTGAAAAGAAAATTTCTGACACTTAAAGATTTCATAATTTCCTGTGCTCACCTCCGCGGCCCGACGCGCATGCGAGCGTAACCCAGGACAGGAAGAAGGACCACATGATGCGGTCGACGAACGATGTGATCAGCTTGCCCAGTTCGGATGTGGGCACCGGGTCACGGTACCACGGCCACTTCATGAAAGCGCAGCACAGACCGCAGGCCGCTGATAGGCACCAACCTGCTGCCTGAAGTGGCTACAAAGTCCGAGCAGGAAGACGTGGGTGCACTTTTTATTAGCCGATTCCAGGTAGAACGGTTCGTCACTTCTAAAGAATAGCATGCGAATATCAACGCACTTTTAAACTCATGGAAAAAAATCTTGATGCATAGAAATGTTCCTGAATTCCGTCTTCTAAACACAAACCAGCCTTCACAGAGGCACCCATTTAAGTTCGTCATCGAGATGTTAGAGCAATTCTTTCGGCAGTAGGCCTGAATAGGCCTGTTGAACGCGACTGGGGCACTGTGCTAATCAAAGTCCGGCAGTCTGCTTCCATCCAATGTATACAATGATGGAAAATTACAGCGGAAAAGCGCTAAATTTTGCTATTGACGACTTCCAGCACATTATTTGACTCGAGAAATCTGGTCAGCGTAGTGACAACGGGTAATGCAAGCATGCCGATTTGTTTGATTTTTTTATTGAATGTAGGGTTTAACGCACCGACGCAACGCAGGCGATGAGGCGCGCCATAGTGGAGTGCTCCAGATTAATTTTGACCACCTGGGGATCTTCAACCGTGCGCCGAAATTTCGTACACACGGGCGTTTTTGCTTTTCGCCTCCACCAGAAAAGCGGCCGCCGCGACCGGGAATCGAACCTGCGACCTTATGCTCAGCAGCGTGCCGATTTGTTTGGCGTGATATCACAGCGCCGGGCACATTTTCTAGCCAAACCGTATGCCGGGCCTCTTTATTTGCCAGGCTTGTTCCCGCGGATGCTGCGATTGGTCATTCGGGCGCATTGTGGCGAAGCAAATTTACGGACATTTTTTAGATGCGGTGCACCGGTTTGAGATGAGCCCAACGGCGACTCGTCATCAGAGACGCGAGTGGAATGTCTAGAACTCTGTTGCACCCATGGTGTACGAAAATGACCTCACCAGCTTCGATCACCTTTCAAACTCAACGCCTTTTCCTTAACCCCACCGTAGAGTTGGAGGAGCCAGTTGGGAAACTTATCTCAGCAGGCGTTTTGCACCATAGATCATAGACATCAACTCAGCTTCACGTCACCCCTAACCGCACCTCTAACTCGAGCGCATCTCAACCCCAAGCACTTTATTTATTTATTTATTTATTTATTTATTTATTTATTTATTTATTTATTTATTTATTTATTTATTTATTTATTTATTTATTTATTTATTTATTTATTTATTTATTTATTTATTTATTTATTTATTTATTTATTTATCGATTCATTTAACTTCCACGTTAAAATTTAAATTCCACGTTTTCTATGGCCAAGTTGGTGGAGATACAAACTGTATAAAACGTATGCACTGAGAACACATGTTCACGACGAACATCTGAAATCAACACGGGTAAAAAGCCAACTAGAAGGAAGGCGTTGACCTGACTAATTTATTCCGACTAGGTAAACATACCAAACGTACAAATTTCAAACAAATAATAAATAAATTGTCTTAGATAATATCACACGTCGCAGACGAACGGAATACTAGTCAAGTTAGTACGGATTCTTTTTACTACAAGCAGCGCTCAACCGACGGAGCACAGAGATGAAGAACTCACAGGAAAGGCGCTGCAGACGGCAGCGCATGTCCTATTCCTTCTCGAGCTTTCCTCGAAGGCAATGTGGCAGTCACGTACAAAGGTTGTGCGGTTGTTGAAGGTCCCCCGACCACCCATGTTTACCACACTCCCAGCCGACAATATGCTTAAGCCTGGAGGCTTGTGGAAGGAAAAGGGCAGCAGCGAGCGCGCGATCAAAGCTCAGGAAACGAAGCAGGATAGACGAAGCAGGAAGTCGGCGGCAACGATGGTGGCAAGCAGGCGAAGGGACGGCTGAATACTTGCGGAGTTTACGGGCTGCATTAAGATAAGCCAGCAGATGAAACTACAACGCTGGCTGGGCTAGTCATGAAACTTCGGCTGAGGAGGTCCGCTTAGAAGAGTCTGTAGTCGGTACACGAGGAAGGCGGTCTATCATTTCTACTTAAAGGTGACACCTGCCAAACGAATTGCCCACGTCAGCCATTCGCACGGGCGACTAGCCGGAAGAAGGTTGTTTCGAGAGCACTATAGTTAATTTCACACGCTGCGGGAAGCACTCTTGATGGTGTACGGCGCCGAACAATACACCCAGTTAGCGCGTTTAACTAACCGTGGCATTCTGCTGTCGCCGGCTGACGAACAGCGAGGCGTTGAGGCCCTCTGCGAAGCACAGTTCTGTCCCCCCGCAGGAGCAAATGTAACTGCATGCTCGCTACGCCTATTGTTGCTCTTCTTCAGCCGGCTACAGCGGACTGCCACGGTGAGTTGGATGAGCTCGATGGGCGGCTTTCTTGGCAGCCGCATGGCATCCACCATGGTGCACGCAGATTGTGAAACAAAAAAAATCTGCAGAAATTCAGAGAGCTGTCTGCTGATGCGTAGCATTCTTATGCCGCTTGTCTAGAGTGCGAGTTCTTCACAGCCAAATTTTCTGGTTTTCTAAATAGGGTCTTTCAAAATTTTGTTCGGCCAATTATCTCCATTTACTCCATTATAGCGATTACAGGTGGAACTTCAACAAAATGTGCATTTTTGTGGAAATGTAGGGCATTACACGGTTTTGGCTGCGGGGGGGGGGGGGGGGGGGGATGGGTGTGCTCGGCAAAGAATGCTACGCATTAATACAATCGTCCTTGAAAAGAAGACACAGGAACCACGCGAAAATGTCCACGAGGGACGTAAGCGGCAGCTGTAATCTGGCTATGGCGGGCGCTAACGACCTGGGAATTACGTGATGGTTGCCGGATGGGGTGGCGCGAACGGCTGCATGTCGGGATCTGACAATACAGAGATTTAGCATACCGAGTGTACCGTGTGTACCGGGACCCGACTGTGCATGGGCGCGGGCACGGCAAGGCGAGGGGTCGCCCGTCAGCGGAACTAAGCCACCCCTCCGGAAAGAATGCGCACATGCCTAGTCGGATCCCAGTATGCATGGTACACACGGTACACACGATACACACGGTATGTTAAAACTAGAGAGTTCTAGCAGAGTGGAGAAACGGTCACGGTACGGTACCCGGTAGGTGGCCGGCGCTAGTGTGCGTGCGCAGAGACGGAAAAACGGGTTGTGCGCATGCGCAGGTGTACCGGGTACCGTACCTGGACTGGTTCTCCGCTGTGCTATAGCTCTGTGCTTTATAATTGCGCTGATAGAGACGGACGGCTCGACGCTCGTTTTGTCTCGTGGTCACGGGGTTGACGTTTCGTTTGCGCTGGGCTGAGCGTTGGGGGTTGTTGTGACTCGGCGAGGTCGCCTAGTGAATAATTTCCCATGGGCGCCTCCCAGTTAACAACACACACGCTTCACACTTGGCTGCTGAAACTTGGTCGTGGACCTTCTGTGGCGCTGGCAACAAGTGCGGGAGACTTTTCGTAGCTGAGAACTCCAGAGGAACTCTTAGGAGCTTGCCGCGCGACTCGCGTGCGCTGGTACTTTCCGGAGCGCCAAGAGAGGTGATGGCACAGCAGTTATCTTGGCTTGGGCTTCGGACTATGATTGCTTTGATTTTCGTGTCAAGGGAACTTTTGAGTGCAAGGGAAGGCCCAGTCACCCCGTCAGTAGCTTCGAGGGCAAAGGTACAACCTCTAGAGCCCGAGAAGCGAGCTAAGCTCGTGCAAGATTGAGAGAGAGAGAGGGAAGTAGATGAAAGAGAGGGGAGAGAAATGCATACGAACTAGGGTACTGGGAGGGACGGGGAGGAGGGGGAGAGGAATCGTGACGTGAGGGGGGAAGTGGGAGTGAGTTGGTGATAATGGGAAGCGGGATGACAGGAGGGAAGAAAATGGGGATGGGCGATGGTGACGGCAATAAGAAGGCGAGGGACAAGGAGCGTATTAACTGGTGTAAGGAGTGGAGGGAGAGTAACTTAGAGAGAAGGGCAGAAAGAAGGATGCATAACGGCGTAGCAGAAGGGGGGGGGGGGGGGGGATTGAGGGCCTCTACAATCAGAAGTCGAAACTGCGTGCGAGTCAAATTCAAAGCTGAACGAGTCAAAGTCCAACCCGTATACGAGTCACAGACGACTACCAACTGCACGAAAGCCAACTTTCTCAGTGGATAAATTGTGCACCCCTCCGTCTAACGACGACGACTGTTGAACACGAAAGTTAAGTTTCTTCGTGTGAAATCGAATGGCGAAGGGTCAAGGTCAAAGCTGCGGCGATTAAAAGTCGAAACTTCGTGCTAGTCAATGTCAAAGCTCAACGAGTCTAAGTCGAAACCGTTTGCGAGTCAAAGTCCAAACTCAGGCAACAACAAAGGAATCCCTCACGAGAAAGCTTCGCCTTCAACCGTCGTAGTCGTTATACGGAGGGGTGCATGATTCTCTTTGATGGAGCAAGTAATAACCCTCATTAAAACACCGCTATGCGTTCACGAATATGATTTATCTTTGATCCCTTTTTTGTGGAAACTTCTTCACCGATGATTCCTTTAAATCAAGCAATTTCTCTCCAAGGGGTCCCCTGACGGGTCCCCTGTCGAGTCCCCTGTCGGGTCCTCGAAGCGACGGGTCCCCTGACATCGGGACCTTTAGCATGCTGGTCGAAAACTTAGCTTCAGCTCCGCATTCATAACCTTGAGTCATGCCCAAGTGTGCCTGCAGATTTTCTTCAGCAAGCTTTCTGCTTGCTTTCTTGCCCAGGTAGATACATCGTTGCATGCCCCTCGTATATACAGGCGCAATTATTTCAAACGGAGACAATGGACTTTAAGTGATTGCATACTATACACTATGAATGAAATATGAATACTACTTTTACTGACACCCAGCAAGTAAGATGGCCATTTCACACGGGTGCTATTCTCTAAACAAAATCTACATTAAAAAGAGAATTGAAGAACCATGTCGACGTGAGCAAAGTGAAAGCGGAGGTGTGGCCTACGGTGCATAACCATTGCTGGGCTGAGCTTTCCTGTCTCGACGTAATCTACAATGGCGTGATTGGGGTTGAGCTGAAGCCAAGAAAAGCAATTTCAGTTTGAGGTGAAGTCGAAGCTCTTAAGTTCTCTCGTCTATCTCTGCGTAGAGAATACACCTCAACATCGTTACTCACTTTCGAAAGCTTGTGATGCCTGAAGTCGTCCATGACGATAAAGGTGACGCAGCCAGAGAAGTAGCAAACTATATGATAGAAGGGCAGGCGGTAGTACTCATTCGCCATAACTCTGAGGACACTGCGCAAAGAGAAAACAATATCGGGAAGTATTTCAAACAAAAAACTACAAACCAGTTGAGGAGCACTCACGTATTCACTAAGAAGGTGCGAGTATACCTCATACTGATACTACTCGTACACGCACGCACGGAAAAAAAAATCTGAGGCCAGTTCCACTGAAGGTCTTTCATGTCTTAGAAAGTTGTACATAAGTGTATTAACACGCATCTTTTGTGTTCCAAGCAAATGTTTTTATGTCAGGCGATAATACCTTTGTCACCATTTTAATGGTGCTTACTAGGTGCTTACTGGGCGGGGGTACGCATGGTCGCAATGGATTATCATATTCACCGGAACCTTGTTCCTTGTAGTTATGTCTTTGCAGCTTTACCAAAGCTGAGCTTAAAAATAAATGTACACGTTCTGACTCCAAGCAGCAGCTTCGAACCAGAATGTTTTGCAGGAGCAAACGCACAGAAGCCAGCCTTGCAGATACACATGAGAACCCTGCCGTTAGGCGAGGGAAGTCGTTAACAAAGAACCCAGGCATAGCCAATCCGGGGATGGACAAGCTAGGTCTCGAATTGATTTAAATTGAAAACTGAATTCGGTTTTTCAGGAAAAACATCAGGAAAACAATTTGCATGGTAAAGGCGTCCAGGTGCGGCTAACTTAGATATTTTTGTGGTGTCTGCATGCGTTCCCGCTCAGGAAGCGCCAACAGAATCGCCTCATCCTGTCTCTTTTTTTTTTTTTTTTTGAGGGTAAGGCCGCACTGAACATTCCGGAAAGTGTCTGATCACGACTTTCAGCGAAAAAACAAGCAAGCACAAATAGAGCTGCGGGGCTGAGGAAAAGTGAGCAGGGGGGGGGGGGGGGGGGGCAAGTTCTGGGGCGACTTGCGAGGGGGGCAAGTGCCCCTTTTGCACCCCCCTGCTGACACCCATGTTTGCAACTTCCCTGTAAACTACGTAATTGTGAAAAATAGATGAAACTCGGTGTAACGGATGATCCTCAAGCAATTTGTTACAAGGTGATTTTGATAGCACAAGAGTTACAGCCGTTTTATGTAATCGTACTCCCTCCGTAGACGGCCATGCTTCTACAGCAGACAGAAATTCTGTAGTAATTGCAGCTTCACTGTGAACTAACTATTAATGACAAGTAAATGAAACTCGGCTCAGTGATAGACTTGATTTAGCGGTCAAAATCAGTATAACTTTTTCCCCTGATACCTGCTTTAAATTCAGAGCTACCGAGCATTGTACAGTAGTTCTGGGGACGAAAATCTCATGCGACGCGACTCTGTCGACAGACTCGGGTTTGTTCGCAACCTAGCTATTAACAGCTTCTCTGTAGTAAGCTGGTATGTGTAGTTATGATGCATGCGTGCATGCGTGCGACAGCGACCCGGCGCTGCGGTATCACACTAGTGTATATCACATGAGTTGAATGTAAATTCGGACTGGAAAGTCTGAGAGCCAAGAATACATGAAGCCATCTGTGCCCTTCCCACTATGTAGGTTGCATGGTGCTCGTCACTCAAGCGAATGTTTCGGTGTATAGAAAAGGCCCAGTTCACCCGTGAAGAAAGCATGACGACGTTGGTGATCCGCATATAAGGAGAGGGAAGAACTGGTAAGCCTTGCTTGATGACAACGTAAAATGTAATAAACATTTTTGCAACATAGACTTCTCCGTAGCCTTTCATCATACTATAGACGCTTTGTGAGATTATTGTCCTGGGATTCTGGCTATTGGCACAATGCACGACTTTCGTCCTGAAAATGGTGGCTAATATTTAGTATACTACGTTGCAGAACACGCCTGTTTTTTAACAAATTGATTAAACGACAGAACATCAACTGCGTTAACAATGCAAGGCTCTGTGCGTCTGGACCAGCTTAGTGGGCCATTATTCTCCAATCCCGCTTTTGTAATTGATGAATAGGATTAAGATATGTACCCTACATCCAGCGCAATGATACCACTGGATATGTCAAGTGTCTCTTAATGAAAGCATTTGAAGTGTTCGCACGAGAACTGAGTAGCATACGTGCGCAGAAGTAGATGCTGTGTTCGCACAGACAGCATCTATCTGACTCTGCTAGTACATATTACAACCCATAACAACTCCCAAGTGTATATTTAAGTCACCTTGTTCAAGTAAGCATTTGTTAGCAGCAACTGCTAGAAGCTTTGCTTGGATCGTATTGCTCCGCAAGGAGAGTGTAGAACGTGTTGTTTTGTTACTGTTGATTATTAGCCGTTGGAGCGAGAAATATCAAGAAATATTTTCTAGTTTCATGTGGACTTTTTTCTGACTTTCTTATACGTTATTATAAGTCGCAAGATTGGCCATGTTATCAGCGCGCGTACTTAGTTAAGCGGAGGTTAATGCTTTCGCTAGGTCAAGGACATTTAATAAAAACAGCATCGGTCCTAGCACCTACGACTGCAGTACGCTCGTGCCGTAGTGGAACGCACGGGGAGAAGCTGTGGGCTAAAGTTGGCGGGGGGAGTTGACATTATCAATGGCCAGTATTTGGGATTATTGAGGTAGGTAGAATAGATGGTATACATATTTTATTGTTCAATTCATAGCCTTTAAGTTTGTAAAACAAAAATTGTTCATTGACCGTACCGAAGGCCTTCTTCCCATCTAAGAATACATCGGTAGCGAAATTGTTATCATTTATGGTCGAACTGATTTCTTGAATTACCTTACGCATGGCGGATGAAGTAAAGTGCATTGAACGAAACCTATGCTGCTCTCAGGAGAGCATTAAGTATACGTACTAATCAAAGAAATTGCTGAAGCGTTTTCCCAGAGCATTCTTAAAATATATATGAATCGCACTTAAAACTCAAATGGGCGTTTAACTGGGTCGGCGTGAAGTTTCCAAGCCTTTATATATCGAGATTACTTTCATGCGCTCTCTACTTGCACAGAGAACCCCAACGTTCTCCCCATACCCAATACTACCCCAAGTTCATGGGAAAGGAGGCTGGCCGACTCTAGCGCGGAAGTGCAAAAGGCACTGAGCGAACGCGCAGAGATGTCCCTGTCGACTATCCCGGGAGCTCATGACTAGGGGATCCTGGTGGAATTATAGTTACATTATTCTTCTTTTTAGTGATGGGCAGCGATACTGGACAGACTATCCCGCAAAGAACGCGTAAAAATCAATTGATTTTTAGTGTATCTTTGCGCATGAGCAGAAATTTCATTCTTGTGAATCCCGATCTTGAGGCTCAGCCCGAGGCGCAGGCCTTCCTCCGGCTTTAAACTGCCGCAACACGGTGATCTATCTCAGCCTCATCGCATACCGCGCCAACCTTTGTTTCTGTTCCAACCGCCTCAGCAGTCACGTTTGCTCGCTTTCGCAGAGGCACCGTCTGCATGTCGCTATTTTTGTTGCTGACCAGCGTCGGCATTTGGTAGCCGTCATTCGCATTCATCCTGTTTTACCACCCACTCAGCGCTGCACTCGCCTCAAGCTCCATTTTACAACGGGTATAAGAATTGGCGGGAAGCGTCCCGGAGGGGGGCGGGGAGGCAGGGGGCCAGCCATTTCCTCTAGGACTTGAAGTCTATCTAGGAACTAGGTCGGCAGTGGTGCGAACGCAACGCCATCGTAGGCAATGCGACAGCAGGCTGGACTTATGCCGTCCCTCTGCGCTACCGCGTTTTCCGCTTTTGTGTCGCTGTGTCTCCCCTTATTGGCGGCAAAATTGTTTACTGAAACGCCACGTTTGGTACTGACGCAGAATTAAGTGCCAAAACATGGGGGCCAAAATGTCGACAATATTATTAACAGGTATTAAAAGATTTAATAAAAGATTAAACTGCACTTTATCTAAAATTACGTGGGATATGAGCCACGCACTGCCCTCCGTGGTGGCTACTCTTAGCTTCAAACTTCCATTCGGTCACCGAATAACTCTAAGATAAACTATGCATAGTACTCGTTTTCTGTGTTGTCAGTCCACAGGCAACGAAAATTCATAAATTAGCATAAGTACCGTTTTCTATATGACGTCGCGGTTTGATGTAGCGACAGTCTTCCTGCTTTACTATTTCGGGAAAATGGTTTATCAGCCAAGCGATACGAATGTTTAGTACCATTAAACTGCTTTCAAGGGGCACTAACAAGCGTCAACCTTATGCAAATGCCATCACACAAACTTTCTACAGCATTATTAAAACAAATGCACTCTTGTGAACGCTTGTGGTATATTCAAACACATGTTTACTTCAACTGTGTTTTTCGCCTATTGTGTGCTCAAGATTAACAAAAAGGGGAAGATGAAGATAAATAAGTTCGCTAAAAACGCTTGCTCTTGTACGCGTAGGCAAGTTGTTAGTGCATGATAACTTAGGATTGCTGTCACACTCGTCATGCGTGTAGGCATTGTGATTATATGGCAGAAGCTAGACGAGTCTAGCAAATACTGATAGCCTCGTTGGTTGTGCCTCTTGCACCACTTTGGGACTCCCCAACAATAGCAAGCGTATTCTTGTTTGCTGTTAACGATACAAAATCGTTTAAAATTTATAGACAAGAGGCAAGTACAGAAATAACTAGGGTGGACGGGAACTTTCGCTTTTCCACCGCGACGTATTACAGTTGAGGCTTGGCCTTGTATAAGATACAGTTCTCCCTAAGGACCCGTAGGATCGTCCATTGGCGCCCATCTGAAGCTGTGCATACAGTTTGTTGAGCAATGCTTCGGAGCCGCTTTCCAATTCAACAATGAATAAGAAAATCGTTATATAACTCTCCTCTAAAGCCTCCTAGAGCCTCTGCGGCTCGAAGAGTGGATAAATATAGGGCTGAGCCGACCACAGCGGTCGAGACCTTCTGTAATTTGACTGTCCTGGTTATTCCGGCTGGCCAGATCCAACATTCGCCGGGGCATCTTTCGGAAGTAGCGCGCATGCTGTATTTACCCGCCACTCGAGTTGCTTACCGCTCAGCGGAGGCATAGCATTGGATCCCACGTCTGCTCCGGGGCCTGGAGTGTGATATCGTTAGTACTCACCTCACACTCTTCTCAAGCAGCAGTTGTTTGCGGGAAGCGTCTTTAGTCTGATCTGGGGAGCTATATTTTGAATCTTTGACTTGTTGATGGGGCCCTTCATATTACATTCGTATATCCCGTATCAACCGGTACTGTTCTCCCCGCAAAATTAGAAATGCGGAATAAACGTCTCTCTGCAATACCATCAGTGACTAGCACACAACAAAATTTGGCACGACCTGTACGCGTGAGCAAGAAAGCGTAACCAATTTATAAGCTGAAACCCAGCGTTTTCTTACGCCCTATTTCTGAAGATCATTCGAGCTCACTGAGCCACGCCGTTGCAAAAAAAAAAAAAAAAAAAAGCTGCCTTAGCAGATTAAATTAACGTCAAGCTATTAATAGCACTCCCAGCTACAAGACACCGGTGATAGGGCTCATACTGGTCAACATTGCTTAGCGCACGGTAAACCTTGCAGATATTTCAGCCAGTACCTAAGTACAGAATCCAGGATATCAGGGTTTTTTTTGTTGCTGTCATAAGTTCGCCTACGAAAGGTTTCCCACAAAAACATTCAATCGACTGTATCACGGATAAAAACTGTACCGTAAATATGCGAGTATAATGCCCAAGCAAAAGCCTGTCCCGTGCCATTTGAAGAAGCATTTCCGCAGACGTTTATGACATATCCGCCTTCCCAAAATGAAAGGCGGCTTTTGCGAGTCGCCAGCAAAAGCCGCCTAGCTATCTTCCTGGCCATGTGTCCCGCAGTACCAAGGCTACTAACTTCGTTACGTAAGGCGGCGGCTTCAGTCGCATTGCTCCGCTCGAGTGCGCCGGGTGGACTGCTTGATAATTCCACCAGAGTTCTCTATTCCTTGGGATCAGGTTCGGAAGACGTTATTCGAGGCTCTTGTATATAAATTTGTATTAGGCATATTATAGAGACTGAGTTTATCAAACGAGGTGAGCGATCACTCGCGGTGACTTTATATACGAGATTGATAAGTAAACGCTTGTGTCCTGATGCAAAATGGTCGGCCAGTCTAATATCAACCATATCCAGTAACGGGCTCAATCAGTACTGAGAACGAAAACAATCAATTTCTCGAAGAGTTTTGGTCGCTCTTCACTTCCTTAGAAATTTCAAAACTACCCTGCTTGCAAGTGTTCCAGTACACATTTTCTGCAATTCCTCCAACACTGGTTAAGATTCATCGGTAGTCACGCAGCCACCCTTTAATTTTTTTTAATCGTCCGAAAAGGTCGGTTCTTTTGTGCTAAGTAGTCTGGAGATAGAAATACTTACATGGGAGACTCCGTTGGAATTATAAGGAACGGCGGAAGGTCTGTACCGGCGATTTGCCAGGTCGCAATACCGCACGCGAAAATGGACATTGAAAGGAACGCGCCAATCGCCACAACCTTCCACCTGCAAAAAAAAAAAAAAAGAACAAAAACAGACTGACGCTTATTTTGACCGCGATCAACCGTTAGATACCATATGTTCCGGTCTACAACGCTCTTGCGCCCTATTGACTTGATGTATTTTTCCCTAGCTCTTTTTTAAGGTTAGTGTTTAGCATCATGTAGGTTACAAAGCCCTTAAGATGCCGCTGAAAAAAAAAATTCCTCGGGGCACCTAAGTCTGGTTCCTTGCTTTGAATGCGAAAGCCTGGTTATACCTATGAAAGACTTCTTTAGGGTTAAATTGTATTTGCGTCTCTTTGTTCGCGTTCGTTTCTTAATATTTTGGCGCGACTTTATATTCGGCGCTTCGAGAGGCTCCTTTACGGCTACATCTTTTCTTTCTTCACTTTCGTTTTTTTGTCTTCGCCGCAATTATTTCAACAAGTTGTCTGGTAACACACGGCGCAGATACCCCAGAATGAGAGTTCCGCGTGGCTGCGGTGCCCCTGATTTACTCGCACGCCGTGTACGTCCACGTGTCACGTTGCACGCGTTATTGCAACTCGTGTTCCACCCCTGCCAACGGGTGGGGGTAGCCTGGTGGTAAAGCCCTCGGATCTTCCTAGGAAAACGCGGGTTCAAATCCTCTACGGAGTCAAATGGTCAAAAATGTTTTTTTTTACTCCTTACAACAGCGGCCATTTCCCGAACCGGACAACAACAACGGCGACGGGTTTCCATAGAGTTGGGTACTAACCCCTTTGCCCGAAAAACATTTAAGAATATTGGTCTCTTTCCAAGGAAGCGGTAAGTGCCGCCAATGGCAAGAAAAGTAACGGATGCATACTTAAATATCCCCCCCAAGTTAGTGAGGACACTTCTGTGCTATAGTTGCCATGGGTGTGTCTACCAATCACCGCGCTTACAATGATCCCGGTGACAGGCCTTCGTCCCCTTCGCGGAGAAGGCCAATCCCTTTCCACGTGAGGGACAATGCCAAATCTATCAGCCTGTAGCTTCGAATGAGCATGCGAACTCACAATTCATTTCTTGGATGGCTGTTCGTGTGTTATACGCTACAATTTTTTTGTGTAGTAGAGTAACACATGGATATTTTTATCTTGAAGTACGAATTTTCTGTAGGTTGCGTGCTGCTGCACTTGCGCTCGGTTAACATTATCCTGATTTGCATGCTTTGCTTTCTTCCCTTCAGCTTTGTACAGTGCTCACGGATTGAAACGCGACACTGCGAGCGCGTGGCCGCTAGGGTGCCTGGATGTTCCTCCGCGCCGCCCGGGCGGGCGAGGAGGAACATCCAGGCACCCTAGTGGCCGCCGGTACATGCAGCGCCGCTCGTGGACGCCCGTGGAAGCTAGGTGTTGCATTGTGGTATACCGCGAGGATGTGAGCATGTTGACCGTAGGCTTACTGCTTCCGGTTGCCAATGAGCGGGGCTGTGGTTCCCCGCAGCGACAGCGGGGCGCTGCGAGCCTGGAGCGCTGGAACGCGTTTGTGCGCCGACGGTAGTAGCCCGGCTGTACGCGCAGCCGATTTCGCGACATCTTGTGCGCGCCTCTTGCTACGCGTGTCCTTCCAATGCGGCACAGTAATGTTCATGTAATGCATAGTCACGCTCATCTGAATAAAAGAACTTATATACGAAGGAACAGGAACCTTTATTCCAGGATGTAAACTAAAAAAAAAGGAAAGACGCCTTTGCAGGCACCTTCGCGTGTGGTGTAGTGCATTAGTACTTCGTCGGCTCTCCTCTTTTTTTAGTTTATATCATGGAATAAAGTTGTCGGTTCCTTCGTGCAGGCGCTCGTTTTATTCAGATAAGCGTGAACGTGCCTTACATGAACATTATCTGTGTCGCATCGGAAGGGCACGCGTAAGAAGAGCGCCCGAGCAGACGATGTCGCTAAATTGGCTGCACGGACCGCCGGGCGGCTACCAACGGCTCACAAACGCGCTCCAGGCTCGCAGCGCACCGCTGTCGCTACGGGGAACCACAGCCCCGCTTATTGGTAACCGGAAACAGCAAGCCTATGGTTAAAATGCTCTCACCCTCGTGGTATACCACATGCAACACCTAGCTTCCAAGGGCGTCCACGGGCGGCGCTGCGTGTACCGCAGGCCACGCGCTCGCAGTGACGCGTTTAAATCCGTGAGCACTGTACCTGCTTTATATAGACAATTTGGTTTGACATGTAACACGTATTTCTGGGGACATATTTTGAAGCTATAATCAGGACCGGAACTCGCCAGAAATTAGCTTCTGTCATCATCGCTCGCCAATCCATACTACTGTTTGGGTATGTTGTGAGGTCGTGGCAGCCAATAAAAAAATTACAAGTGGATACAGGCTGCATGAAGCCATTGCGATTTCTTTTTCGACTGATGTGGCAGCGATTTGGAATTTCGCTCGCAGGGCCCGGCTATGGGAATCTGGGGACAGAATTTTGCTTCCTCCAAGCGAGGCAAGAAATGCGCGAGTGATACTCTACGCGTTATTCATCCGTAGCCCTTCACTACGGCACGCCTCATACCTGACGTGTAACTTCGGCGACTGAAGAATCGACAAGACTGCGCTTTTACCAACCAAGCTGCAAAAAACTTACCGGCGTTCTCGCCATTTGTCAATCTTCAAGAAATCACTCAGTAACTTTACCCAGCCCCACATCCGCAACTCCCCAAATACGAAACAACCTTCCACCTGCTTCAAACCAACAGTTTCCCTCATCCAACCGGGCTCCATTTTATGTGCCCTGAACAATACTGCGCAAAATGCCAATAAGACAATCAAACAGGGAGCCTACCTCACATCATGCTAGGGTGTGCGCAAAACCCAAACCTTCCCACATTCCTCTCTCTCTCTCTCTCTCTCTCTCTCTCTCTCTCTGAGCTGTGGGAGAACCTGACACCCAGCGGTCAACTGGAGGCGGCTTCTTTTGGCGTCCAGAGCAAGGAACGCCCGGCTGTCTTATGTATCCCTCGACTGAAGGACTACTCTCACAGAGAAGATATGAATAAATGCTTCCCCCACCACCCCCAAAGGCATCAGCGCTACCATGAGGATCTCAATGTGATGAAAATTTCTGACCTATTAAAGACTGGTCATTCATGCAGTACGACCATCTTCCGGCCTGCATGACCACTTGCACGAAACAACAAAAAAAGAACCACAAAAGGTTTCTTCGTGGAAAGGGAACGTGAAGGGGCTGAACAAACATGCTACCACGGGTTTCATTCTATAACTGTGCAACTGTAAGCCTTACCTTCTGAGTAGCAGGAATGTAGGCAGAGAAATTAGAAAAGCTTGAAAGTCCGCCGAAATGTACCAAAGATGCGGCATTACGGTCTGAAACAGAAGGCAATATCAGTCTTCAACTGAAGGTAGCAAAACACCACTGAGTAAAAAATCAGACCTACAAGCATACATAGATGCGAACGAGGACGATGATTGGATTCCCGGACACGGCGGCCGCTTTCTGATGAAGGCGAAAAGCACAAAAACGCCCCTGTGTCGAGATTTCGGCGCACGTTAAAAGATCTCCAGGTGGTCAAAATTAATTCGGAGCCCTCCACTACGGCGCGCCTCATCGCCTGTGTAGCTTCGGCTAATCAATCAATCAAGCATACATAGGCACGCCATCAGCTCAGATCGCTCATATACCCATCCTGAAACGCCTTTCTTTGTTTATGATCTCGTTCAGGCACTCTCCTCTGGGCACGGAACACCCGCACGCTAAAAGGAAGCCCGAGTGTTCCGTAGCTGTCAACATTACCGGCCGCGGTGGCTCAGTGGCTAGGGCGTGTTGCTGCAGCCCAAGGACGCTGGTTCGATCATGGCAGCGCTGGCCGCTTTTGAGATGTAGGCGAGTAGCTAAAACCCCCCTGGGTCGAGATTTCAGCTCGGGTTAATTACCAGGTGTTGTCGAAATTAATCGGAGCACTGCACTACAGCGCGCCTCATAGTCTAAATGTAGCTTTCGTGGGGTAAGCTCCTCAATAAACAAAGTTAGTTTCTTTATACAACCTCATTTCTACGACAAACGAAGTGTGCAATAGTAATTTACAGGGAGCTGAACTATCTATATCTATTGTACAGCAATGCCCATTTTTACATGCAAATTTCCACACAAAGATTCAACACGACTAATTTGAGTTGCTGGTACTAATTATTTAAAAAATCGTGCGTGCACACAACGAATTTTTAATCCGGATTTATGCTCTCCTCAGCGTAGCGTGAATGAATATACTGAGGGCATTTATATTAGTATTTCATTTATTTCCCTCATGCAGAAAAAAAAAGAATATGCAGGGAAAACAGGCACATGCTACAAGGCAGCTTCTGAAAGCATAACGGAAATCAGTGTGAATCCCACAGCAGTCTCGGTGCTTGCCGCCATCATTGTAAATCTAAGCCCGTTGTAGCGTGCCATAACTCTTGAACGAGCGAAATCTTACACTGGCGAGAGTAATAGTAGAAGTAGCTATTAACAATGCCATTACGCTCGTGCAATTCGTCTTAGTAACAAGAGGAGTGGATATTTTGCGAGGAAGAAAGTCACGATGCCACTTATGGGGACCGCATATAGCCAATAAAATTGTCAAACCGTCGGGTAAAATATCAGTTCGATCATATGCCCAAATTACTGTTTGAAGTCAGTGCTTGAGTGCGTCTCTGTGATTTTAGTGCGTTTATTTACTTCGTGGCTAAAGTGTTACTCTGAACATACCAAAAATGCTCAAGTTGCTGTTGTAACGCGTCCGACTGTCCGTGCGGTCTATATTTGGGCTTCGTAGAAGTGCTCCAAATACCACGCAACGACCATGTACCACTTACATTCATCAATTTGTTTTTATCATACAGACCTAAGATTCGACGTTCACCACGAGGTGCCTCACGCGACCACAGCAACGTCTTTCTCAGCGTCTACCCCAATCTCGATCCGTTGCGTCATTCTTAAGGAATTATTTACTGACCACATTAATCTGATAGGCACAAAACGTACATATTTGGTGACTGTGTAGAAGTTTCGAACTTGAAGCAACAGGTCCCACCAGTGCTCCGAGATTTCGTCATACACCTTATTCATGAACGAAGGGAAGTCAGGGCCAGCCGTGATAACAGGAAGCAGGTAGAGGCACATTAAACAGAAAAACAACGGAATGCTCGTCCTGAAAAATAAAAAAGGTCCAGGAATGGTTAGGCATACGAACCTGGTACCATGGGCACTGAAGTGATTATTAAACATTGTGAGATAACTTATGCAGATTAAAGTCTGCGCAAGTGATCTCACAATGTTTCGCTCTTGTTCCGACTATTCTGAGTGCGTTTACGTGAATTTATATTAAAAAAAAAAACAAGTCGAAAGTGTTCTTCTTTCTGCATACCTCTTTCAGATTTCCCATGATGTTTGCTACGACGCGATCTCTTACGGATTGGCTTGACTGCGCGGCTGGCCGGCCACAGCGCCGACAAAATCGATCGCTCGGCCGCCGCAGTGTCGTCGCAATTTGATCGCGGCGTGATAACTGAGGTTTTACAAGATTTGCACTCGGTAGAATGTGGCTTTATTTAGTAAGTTCGTAGTTGGTATTAAGCTTATTAAAGTCGATGAAGTCAAAATAGCTACCCTCTAGTGCATATGCAATTCGTATATTTGCTTACGATGCTTCACTGGAATCGGCCTTGCGCCATAAAAATCCAATCATCATCATCAAGCTACGTATGCCTATGCGACTGGTATGCTTGCAGAAATTCTAAAGGCAGTTCTTTTTATTTTTTTAAACAATATGTCAGTTCAATTGTATTTCTACAAACGTTTGTTCTCTAAGCCCCTTTTACATAATGCCTTCGGGTCCTTAAGGTAACAAATAAAATGAAATAAAAAGCAGAAGAGTAAGCGAAATTAGTCTACGTAATAAGGAATTAAAATCAACCGAAACTTTTATTGTAAAGCGTAAAACCAAGGTACGAGGAGCAGTTGTCGCAGGGTGAACTAGCAGACCGGTCTTCAGCACGACCACACATTTCCGATCATTCTTCCGGTGTGTAGAAACGAAGTCACTAGTGGTCAGATACGTGTGGGGGCTAGCGGAAGCTTACTGCACAAACTGTATTCTGGAAACGCCCAGCCTTAAAGGAGTACTCACACGAAATTTTCGTGTTACGTTTTTTTTTTTGCTGCTATGGGTGCCTATTAGCCCACTAATCATAGAATGGCCCATTAGACGGTCGGTCGCAGCGTAAACAATTATTTACGGCGTCGTTTATTCGCGTCAGTTTCGGTTTCGACAAAACGAACGCGGAGTGGCCGCCATGACAGGAGGTATCACGTGGCGTCACCATTTTGTCGCACCGCTGACGCTCTGGACGCGCGCGCTTGCGAGCGCAGACGGGCCGAGGTCTTCACCTTACTCCGTGGTCTTTACCATCCCAACGCGCCCGGCAGCATGACGTCAGTCCCAAAACCACGACGTGCACACACGAAGTAGCAGCGCGCGCCAACCGCAGCCGGCGCGTGGGCTACGTCACGGGAGCCTCGACGTCGGCAGTTTGTGGCAAGGAGCAGATGATGTCATGTCAGCCCGCTCTGGGCTTTCTCGTGCGGGCAAAGATTAAAATGGATTTAAAATCTGTTGTACTGAACGGTTACTGTTGAAACTTGCTGGGAGATATCTCCTGATAAAAAGGAAGCATTTTGCATAGTTATCTAAGATAAGAGCTCAGTGCTACAATCCGACAAGTAAACAGCAATGCAAGTCATAACAGAGTGGGTCTCGGCATATATACTTGTTATTTGTGTTGGTCGTTTCATGTTCCCTCAGCCTATTCGGATGGAGTACAAGGCGACCAGCATTGTAGTGTGCGGGTTCGAACCCGGCGGAATTTTTTTCCCGAATCGACCAATGCGATATACCGATTACAGTACAAGCCATGGGCACTTCCGGTCCGATGCAGCACGTTAATTAAACGTGTTGATATGCCGCACCCGCCCCTAAACCGACCTAAAAGGTACGAAACCACTATTATTTACAAAAATAATGGGTAGAATTAAGCAAAGATGACATTTTACCGAAAAAATTACATGCAGTCTTGCAAAATACTTCGCACTGTTGGGGCTCGAACCCAGACCGTTTGGAGGCAAAGCCCGGGGATTTACCGTGGCTAGAAGGAATGTTCGAATTGAACAAGTAAGTGGCATTTTGTGCGTACAAGAAGTCGCGGGCTTGTACCCACAGGGGAATGGAAACTCGCTTGAAGCAGCCTATATAGTCGGATGGAGCACAACCCGGTTAGCATCGTCCTGTGCGGGTTCGAGTCCCGGGAGGAAGTTGTTCTTTTCCGAATTGGCTGACTGTGTGCCTTGGGTCAACACGGTTTTTACGATCCGGTGGGTACTACGCAAAGAAGAAAGGTGCGGGAGAAATGCCTCCGGATGCCGTGTTCAGCCGTCCAGGGTGTTCAGAGCGTTAAGCGCGTTCAGGGCGTTCAGCCACTGCGTCAGCCTCGCCACGGCCTTCGTTTAGGGCATGAAATGGTACTTTCTCGCTATAGGTAGTGCAAGGAGGTTTATCCGGCCCATTTCTTCCGTGAACATGTGAATAGCTTGTCATGGCGATTCCTGATGCATCGCTATTTCACGATCTCAGATGACGTCAGAAGCCATGGACGTGTTGCACGGAACCGAAACCGGAGCTGGCTTGAACAGCTCTCCAAAAAATTACGCCCACCTCGACTCGCGGGAACCCTGGTGTGAGGAGACGCTGAAGGGGGTTCCATTGTGCGTTTCCGTTGGGTCGATTACTCGAATTGCGTGAGCAATCGTCAGGTAATACGAGAGAGAGAGAGAGAGCAAGCGTGGCGCGGACGACCGTCGACTGAGAGACCGGCCGGAGCGCGGCACTCCGCTTATATGCGCAGTGCGCCCGAAACAGAGGAGACCGCGGAGAGAGAGGGCGCTGCTCATGCGCACAGCGCGCTTACGCCGCGCTCAGCGCCACCCACCGGCGGAGTGAGAGTGCGCTACGCCAAGCGCCCGCAGATGTTGGGCGAGAGTGTTCGCTATCGGAGAGAGGAGAGGAGGCGAGCGGAGGAGAGACGCAGCTGTGCGGACGCGGACGACGACGACGCAGGAGGGACAGGGCTGCCGGCAAGAGATGCTCCTCTCAGCGTCGCATCTAAAAATCAACCACTATCACTACATCCCGACACATGTACTGATTGCCAATAGCCCTAATCATTTTCCTTAAAGGGGCCCTGAAATACCTTCCGCCGATGCATGGATGTACATGTAACCAAATAAGACAATGTATTAGCAATCTCCTCCCGCAAGAATTTTGTTAAAGCGATGAGTATTAGCTGAGAAATCGTAAATAAAAAAAACCGCGCATTATCGTCGCGCCGCGTTTCCTCCTCCTTTCGCTGTTGACGGCGCGAGAGCTTTCCCTCCCATGATGTTGCGCTCTTCAGCGGTGACGTACTTCCGCTATGGCGTTTCTCAGACTGCCGTCTGCTACGGGCAAGCTTTGTTAACACCATGAATCCCGCACTCCGCTCAAGGCTGGAAAAGCGAACGAAAAATCTGGCCACATTTGTGCGGCGGCCTGGCCTTGCCCTTTCGCGTTGTGCGTTTCTGCAGGGCAGCACGTGACTTTTAATCGGCGGCGAACTCGCACCCGCTCGGGGATGATCGTGCGCTGGGTGCCTTTCATGCACCGCGCACTGTTTATCCAAAAAGCGGCGTATCAGATGTGGCCCCGCTGGTGCCAGGTCTTATTTTGCGGTGGTGGTAATTCCTGCTGGCGGCATGTGAAAAAAGACATTTTAAACCGATACAGAACCCGTGCACAAAACGCTTCAATCATGTGACCAGTTCAGCTTGGGGCGACGCGTGGTGGAGAGCGGGAACGTTGGCAAAACATGCTCCGGCGCGGCTCTGAGATTTCTAGCGCTGGAGCGAGCACCATTTCTTTGACAATCTCAAACATCGGTTGCCTTGGCAACAAGGCACAAACCGCCCCAGAAGTCAGTTACGGTTGCGTGATCCCGGTTCAGCTCGGGGCCCCACCTCGCGACATGTGGGCACTGCAGGTGTACCACTCACTCCCATTGGGAAGTGTGAGATGCGTTTGGCATTACAGGAGGCGATGGTGTGCGTGCTGTGGACGCCTTTGTTTCGCGATGAAATGCGACGTTGTACTTCTGCGGGTGGATAGTGCTTCCCATGGTCTGGATTATATTTCTCGAGCGACGTACGACTCAACCTCGCATGGGGTATGTGCACTGTGCGTGGCTAAAAGCCATCTCGGCTTGCGCGCCAGAGTTAAGTGATTTGCTGTTCGTCCCCGCAAACCGCGCGCGAGGTGAGTGCCGAATTTACGACGGGCAGGAGGAGGCAACCCATCGTCTGTCAATCGCGGTTCAGACTTGCAACGCATGTTGTTACTTTGTGTTCGTTCGAAACGCATCTCTGGATTGTTTTGAAGTGGAATAAAATGTGTGCGTCAAACCTGGGCATTCGGCTCAGGGCATTCTCTGCGATTGCACGAAAGAAGTGCCACGGGGCTTCAACGCTTTCTTTATGGAACGTACTCAGGTAAGAGAATATCCATGTCGTGTTATGGCCGTGTTGCATTCAATACGAACGGTTAAGCGTTTGTTTACACTTGTTTCGTTGGTCGTAAAATGTCCAAGCACTCCGACCGACACTCCCCTGGCAGATCAGCCGGCGAGCCGACGCTGAGCAGACGACTCATCTCTTTGCCGGAAGTGCGTGAAAAAGCCGCCCAATAGCATGATGTCTAGCTCATGACGAACATCTGGGAAACGATGATGTAGACATGTGAAGATGGCGGCGTCGAAAAACACGAAGGAAAGGGTGAGAAAAAAGCGACAAACTTTGCAACAAAAGTGTGAGCTTTTCGCTGCGCGTAAAAGAGTAATACTTGGCCCAGATGACCTTGAGGACCCAATCTAACGATTGCGCTACTTCATTTAGTGTGCTCAAAACGCCTTTCAGGGCCCCCTTAAAGGAGCCATGAAGAGAAAATACAAGTTTGGTTCATTCGAAAGGTTGCCTCGTTAGAACCATAACGACACCACTTATAACGCAAACTTCGCTCAAATAAGCTACATAATTAGGAAAAAAGGAAATGACCATGCGACCCACCAGCTCATTTTCCGCAACAGAACCTATGATGTCACTCGAGAATGCTCTGCGATTGGCGGAGGCCGGCAAAAGCAAACGCATGTTAGGCAGGGCTTACTGTTTGCATAGCGAGCTATATGCCCGTTAAACATTCTGCACATTCTTTTTATGACAAAGAACGGTGGAGTAAACGGTTGAAGTTCCGAACGAACACGCAAGCATGTGCGCCAATACGTACGAAACTACCGCCGGCCGAGCTCGACATCTCGCCGTCGCGCGGACGAATTTTCGGGTTCGAGGCTCTTAGGGGCCAACGAACCGTTCCAGCACGTAGAGCCGCGACCTTGCTTGGTATCTTAATCCCTTAACATGAGGTTGGCCGTCATATCGCCAACCAGCAAAGGTAAAAATAGTAACGAGGGGAGTAAGGAACAGCAAGAAGCGACGAGATAATGCCAGTCGTCGCATAAGTTTCGAATGGTGTTGGCTTGCTGCTGTCTTTACGAGCTCGTTTGTAGTTTAAACCACTGAAAACTTCAGTTTGTTCGAGTACATTACAATGAAATTTCGTTGCTGCGTTTTGAAATTCCCATGTACTACGGGCAAATCGTCGAGGGAGTGCGACATCCCCACCGGTGAAGAGATCTCCTTTCATGTGCTGCCAAACGACGAACCGCGGCGAAGCAAGTGGCTACGTTTTCTGAACTTTGCAAACGGAGGAGAAAGGGAGCTAAAGGAAGTACGAGTGTGCTCGCTTCATTTCCGACGAAGTGATTACGGCAGGGACCCTTACGTTAGCTCACTCCAGGGACATGCTGGCGCTCGTCGCCGACTTCGTCAAATCGCCGTCAAAGCGCTCTGACCTTGGGGGAAAAAAACGCCGTACACACCGCGCATTGACGCTCGTATATTTCTGCTCGGAGCAGAGAGCTCGCGCGAACGGCTTTCCATACACGACACCGGCCAACTGGCATAAGCGATACTGCTACTGAAATTGAACTATTATTAACCGTAATAAAAATACGGCACATACGTACCAGTCTGGATTCGCCCGTCGCGACGGGGCTGACGAGGCAGCGGTGCCGACGGCAGGGCGTTCGTCTGTTGTGGCTATCGCGGAATGGTCGCTTTCCCGTCCACCGCGTATCCCACAACTCCTGCCGCTCGTGCACTTAGAAGCATTCAGCGTTCAAGTGGTGTGAGGTTGTTAAATGCAAGCCCTACCTCCTCGGCGAGAGTTTTGTTCTCCGGATGAGGCGATTCGATGACTAGGGCTGCGGGTGCACTAGGTTTTACTAGTATTTTTAAAATGGCCGCCGTCTCGGTTTCGGCACGAGTTTCGGTTCCTGTCTGACTCCCGCGTGTGGGTGCTATATGGAGTCGACATACTAAGTATCTGTTTCATGGACCGGCTCGTATGACGCCATTGTTCACGTCACCAAATGTGCAATTTTAGCGAGAGATTTAAAATTTTGGCTTAAATTGCCTCATTTTTCAGTGGATAAAGCATCATTTGCTTCCGGGAAAGCGCTTGGGGTGCTATGAAACACCTAATCTTTCGAATAAAACAAACTTTTGTTTTCTCTTCATAGCTCCTTTAAGAAAAAATTACACTGACCCAAATGCCAGAGCATATGCATAAACTTTAAAATCACATCGTTTCTGAAATCCGGGAAGCTTTCATTATTGTACTGCATAAATTTACAGGCCTCGACACGCTCATTTTGTACTTCAACATTGGAATCTGACACTTCCTGTTTAACTCTTCACATCCTTGGCAAACAGATCAATTTTTGTTACCAGGGGCCCTATTCTCGACTGCACAAATTGCCGGCAATTTTCCGGAGGTCTTGTTTGATTGGCTTTCAACTTCGGTCATGTGCTGCCGGTTGACAAAGCGTTTGTGTGTGTTGTCGTCATTTTGACGTTTTATGACGTTTACGGGCACCATGCAGTTCTAAATTTTGCCTTATTTCTCTTTACAGAAAGCGCGTAATTCTTTGCCGGCAATGAAAAACCAGACTAAAAGCACTAGACATGGCAAAATAGGCCTGTCTTTGCTATTCAACAACAATAAGGCCTGTAATACGCGCCCTCTCTGTGATTGGCCGAGAAGGCATGACGTAATTTAAACAGTTGGCGGGAAGGATTACGTCATGCATTGGCAACTTCAGGCTGCGTAAAAGGGACGTAATGTTACGTAACAGCTTGAAAATGGCGGCTGTTTTTGTCGCAAGATAAAAGCAAAGTAGGGCAAAAAAAATTGCCCCCACGTCCCCGAAGGGAATCGTGAGGAAGTGCGAATGCATTTCTTGCGCCGAGAGTACACGGCGTAGTAATTCTGACATCGCCTTGAGAGGCGCCCAGCCAGCGAACGCTCTAAACTGGAGCAGAGCGAGCAGGAGACTGTAGCGAGAGAGCGCGCGCGAGCCGACCCACGGAGGTCTGGCGGTTTATCGCTGCATATAAAGGGGGGTACGCCGCGCTGAGCGCGCCGAGCCAGGTGGCTGAGAGAGAAGGCGGGCGCGCGAGAGAGAGGGGTGCGCGCGCAGCTGCAGCCAGCGAGGAGAGAGGAGGAGCGAGCGAAGGGGGAGGGGGACGCGCGTAGCGGCGCACGGCAGCTGCCGGGAGAGGAGGTGGTGCGTGACGTCACGGCGCGGGTGAGGAGAGGGATGCGCGCGGCGCACACCGCCGCGCCGCGAGGGAGCGGTGAGGGCGTGGCGTCACGTGGTGAGTGACGTCACTGCGCCGTCGCTACCGACGCTCCTCTCCGCTCTGCGCCGTTGCTAGGGAGAGCAGGGCTGCGGACGCCGCCGCCGCCGGCGGTGGATGGTTTGGGGTCGCTTATAAAGTGCATCGCACTTAAAAATTGCCCCGGCGTTCGGCGCCGCGAAATGTTCGCCAATTTGCAGCAGGCGCAGTTTCGCAAGCACGCCGTTTAAAGCATGTTTCCTACCGAAACAAATTATAGTTTCAACTGCATCCAAGTCAGCAATCATGGAGCATACAAATAACGTGCAGTATTTTGCTTTTATATTTGGCAATAAAGTAAAAATTATTTGTTGGGCGTAACCGCAACATAAGAGGGCAGTACAAGCCTCTCCATGACAAAGAGAACCCAATGAATGGCATTCGTTCACACTCGTCCTAGTAAGCTGTTGGGTCACATGATCGAACTCAAGAGAAAAATAACAAAGAAAAGTGACTCTTTGGTTCATTACAACGCTGATTGAAGTCGAGCTTGACGAATGAGTGAATCGGCGACATCGGTGAGCTCCGCGGTTATCAGGCGTAGGGCTTCGCTGCTCTTATGTGTCATAGAAAGGATGGTCGCGGCCACGGAGCAAGATATAAAGAGGAGCGCCGACTGTGGCCCAGAAAAAATCTTTTGCTCGGGCCGATAATGTCCACGCGCCGCCGGCCGCCCAGCTTTCCCTTTGCTCTCTTCCTCCTTCGTTCGCCCTCTCGTCGCTGTGCCTCTGTACATGGCTCTTCCCTTCTTCGCTCTCCCCAGAGGCATCTTTTCTTGCGCAGCGACGTCTGTCTTATGCCTGTCCTATTATGCAGGAGGCATGCGTGCACGCGCGGAATTTAAACACCCGTGCGCGGCCGCAATAAACGGCGCAGATAAGCGCACGCCGCCGCATACATGGCAATCGCTTATTCCCGGAATGTTTAGTCTGACATTATGAATATCCACTAAAAATATTGTACTAACCCAGCACATGTAAGACGCAACTGAACGACGACGACTTCAGAAGCACCAAAGAATGAGCAAGAGTAATATGGAACGCCACAACATAGTCTAGCGTGATTCTGCTTACGACGAATCGATGCAGCGCAAAGGTTACCCTCTGTTGTTATCCCGCTCTCCGGCCGCGTGCTTAATTATTTATGCTGCTTCTGCGCACGAACAACGCTTACGAGGGTCGCCCGGAGACTCCATCGGCAAACGGCAATGATGCACATTTTTGTGCCAATGACTGAATTGGACACCTGCCCTGTTGTATCAACTGTACAAAAACGCTGTCAGCTTGATAAGGAACCCAAGAATATCAAACGCATACTTCATTTTAACTCATGCCGCAACTTACCGCCCGATGTTCACTGTCGCTCTACGGTCGTGTTATCTCGTCGATAACACCGCGGTCTCCAAATAAAATGCTTCGATTTGTATGGCTGCAATTTTTTTGCCTACCAGGGTTCCTGGCGTTTTTTTTTTTTCGTTAAGCGACTGACCAGCAAAACAACCGGCTCGTTAAACCTTTTCTTGAAATGAAGGCTCGCGAAATGAAGGCTTGTGAAAAGACCGCACTGTCAGGGACTTGATCTTGAGCAGATTGCTACGTCGCGGGCAGTCGCGGGTGATGTTATCGCATTTCTGTTCTTTTCTGATGAGCGTGTAAGTGCCGGCCCGTGTTCTAGGCGCACTCTGTTTTGGACGCAAGTTGCAGAACTGCGAGAAAGCTGAGGGAACTTTTAAAATCGCCAGTGATCAGCACCAGTTACTCCTTTCGCCTTTTGTAAAACCTATTAAAACAGAGCCGAATTGGTATTCCCAAATTTACAAAACGGAGCCACGTTTCGGCAAGCACCGCGCAAAAGGTGGTGTTTGTATAGCAGCCATATGTTTGTATGTGGTCTCTATATTTTGTTTTCCCAACATGGAAACCAATCTTTAACGTATCTTTGCCGTACGGCCACTCAATTCCTTCGGGTCCGGGTTACCCGGAAGGTGCTGTCGAACAAGTTAATCAACTGTGCGAAGGAGGCACGCAATGAACGCGAAGCGGCGCCAAAGCAGGCCCAAAGCAGTCCGTGCCCAAAACTACCGTCGCCGTAGCAGACGACAGAGCCGACGGAATGCGTTCTGCCAACTCGCCCGTCGGCGCACGGGGAACGCCAGCCGCTTAGGCGCCGCCGGCTAAGGTCCCTTTCGCTGCGCCATCTACATTGTGCTCCGCGAGTTATGGACATTAAGAGCCCGCCGGAGAGAGCGAAGTCGGCGCTCCTGTTTATCTTGCTCCGTGGTCGCGGCCGTCTTTTAAATGCAGAGCATTTCTTTAACTCACAATGTCACCCGTCAATTGGCGATCGGCGTCCGCAGCCAGCCAGCACGTGCGCCCCTCCCCCGCTCCTCGTCGCTGTCAACAACAGGTGCGGGCGCGCATGCGCGTGCTCCGGCGCTGAAAGAGGCGTTGCAGCAGCAGGTGCTACCTCCTCTCCCTCTACTGCGCGCGCTACGAATATAAAGCGGGTATCGGCACGGCTCACTCCATTCTAATCCTGCGCTCTGTTCTGCTTACTCTCGAGTTTGGTCGTCGTCGAAGTTCATAAGCGATGGAAGCAACACCTTCAACCAGTACCGCGACGCGAGCCAACGTCAGCGTTGCAGTACCAGTTCAAGACATCGTGCCATCCTCTTCATCGACGGCGGCAGAAGACAAGGCGGCGAGACGGCGCGCTGCCGACGCCGAACTTCGTGCACGAGAAGCCGCGGCCAAACGTCAACGTCGGGCCTTGGATCCTTCGCTCGGGCAACCAGACGTGTCTGCGCAACGCCCAATGCTCTGCATTTACTCGTGTCCCTCGCGCGGGGGCATGCGACGTAGGTTTTTCTGTGATCACGCCATAAACTTGTAAGATAGCAGCAGACGATGGCGTGGCGGCGGTGGCGGCAGGGAAGGTGATAACGCAACAAAGCTTGCATTGAAGCAGAGAGCTCAGCTATGTTACTAAAAGCGATTGAAAGAAATAAATAGATACGGTAAAAAAATTGTCTGATGTTCTTTAGCTCGACATCCGCCTTTCGCTCGCTTTTGGATCAACGTTACTCGATCGCCTTGTGGTGTTGACGCCAATTTTGACCTCCAGAAATGTTTTTCTTGTCAGCCTCAGCTACCGTCTTATTTTTATAGTACATGCCAAGTGTTTTTATATCTTTCTTGCACAATATTTGATATCTTAGTTGCGATCTTTATGAGTGAATCGTCAAATTACACTGCATGTCGTCATAGCTTTCGGGGCCGCACGTCACTGATTGCTTACGTCGTGCTTACGCAAAAAATTGCCGGCAATTTGTGCAGTCGAGAATGGGGCCCCAGGTCTGACGGAATCGCATCTCCTCTGTAGTTGCTGCGGCCGCCGCAGATGTCGCATGGTATTATTTCTTCTCTCTGGCTTTATAATTGAAAGAATGATTTAATGATAGGATAAACTATAAAAGGTAAGTTTATTTGAGCCCGCACTCTAAGAAAAAAGGGTAGAAAAAAGGAGGAAATCGAGGGTTTTCTCCCCCGGACCAGCGAGATTCTCCCTTTAGCTAATAACACGTAGCGCCCTCTGTACGGCCTCTACGAAACACCGAAATGGGGGAGGAAATATTCTCCCCTGTCGTCTACGATCTGCTGTCGGCGCCGAAAACGAAACCGTTCATCGTTGCACCAGAGTCCTGTTGCACTGTGGCTTTCGCCGATCGGGCGCATACGTCGACTATGACCATCACCTCCCCTGTGATGTGCTGCTTGCTTGTTTTCTGGCTGTCTTTCTTTTTATTATTACCTAGTGCCCGCCACGCTAACGCACGGCTCGCCAGCCGTGTGTTTGAATCACATTCTGTGGGCAGCGCTGCATGCTTGCTGTGTGCGACTCGCCTGCCCTGTTCAACGTTACCACTGCATTTGTGGACGTTTTATACTTACGCCCAAGGGTAAAAGAGGTCAGTGATGATAGCAAACTGCCCCTTTTTTCGTCAACGAGCACGGACCGCAGCATATTGACGCATCGGTTACCAACAACAAAAGGCCCCCATTCGGTAAAATTGGCTGAATGGTAAAATAGCGAAGGCGAGGCAATATGTATCATTACCCAAACATACCTGACGCACTGTTTCGTGAAACGTTTTTTCTACTTTGAGCTATTTTACTGCTTCTTACAAAACCTCAAATTAATAAAAGTTTGCAATTGCACGAGTTTTATTTGATGAAATAACAAAACCCACCTAAGGCTTACGCACTGCCCTGAAGTATCGAAACAAGCAACGATCTCACTGTTCCTACCTGCGTTCTCGGCGATCAGGGTTATAAATACTTTGTCGCCGTTTCAATGTTTAGTTGTGGCTTGTGGTCATAAGGACATGTGTAAAGTGCACTATATGTTGTGTGTTGCGCGTATTGTGCGTTGGCAGTGTCATTAATGAAGTGTATGTCGCTGTGTTGTGCTATGTTTCTTCCCAATATGTGCCCGCCCGCATGCGACCTCTGTGATGTTGGCTATAATAATATACGTTATCCATAAAGGAAACTAATGAATCGCCTTGATGTAAGTGCCCACTGATGGTGATGCTTAGTAGCTTCCCCTCCCCACCCCTACTTTTTTTTTTTGCGTCATCTATCGGTCATTTTAAAACGTTTACGGTTGCTTTACTTCGAGCACGCCAGGGGGCGAGCATTGTCATCTCCTCGCTCGGACGGTTGCGATGGTGGCGATGGTTGCGACAGCGACGGATACGTTTTTCGTGTTGCCTGCATTGCCTTTGCGTTGAGATTGCAGACGATCCGCGTTTTGATGCATCGGTTGTAGCAAGGTAAGACGACTAACAACAACTGGTTGTTCTCAAACGGCCGCACTGGATGCTTGTGATCTCGAGAGCGGTGAACGGCAGGGTTACGAGCCTTTCGGAAATAAAGGCGGCATTTTGGAAGCAATCGGTATGACTTCTGCTTTGTTTACGGCGGCGCGTTCGCTCTGAACGAGTAGGCGGGGCGCGCAGCGAGACGAATGCAAGAAGTCGCGCATATACGATTGGCGACATCGCTTGCTAACCGCAGTTCTGGTGCTCGGTAGGTAATTTCTTGGTTATTTTAGCGCATTTTAAGCGCACACAACCACGGTAACCTACGTATTGGTACTTCCTCGATCCTCAAACCGATCAGCTCGCTAGGCCTTTCTCGCATGACAAGCCTTGCCATAGCCTCCTTTATACTTTAAAGGAGGCTATGGCCTTGCTTGGGTGACGCTGCCAGGGGAGGAACACTCCTCCATTAGCTCACGAAAGGGGGAAATCTTCCTCCACTCCTAGGGGTAGAAACGCGCTCCTCCCTCTTAAAGGGAGAATCTTTCTACCTCTTAGGGAGAAATATATGATACATTCCTGTTCCACCCTTAAGGGAGAAACTACCACACCCTTTTTTCTTAGAGTGCGCCTATGCTATGAAAACGCAAAAGGAGTTTTGACAAATTAACTTCAGCGTCCCTTTAAAGGGGCCATGAAGACAAAATACAAGTGTGGTTTAATAAAAAGACTGCGCTTCCCGATATTTCGCTACTAATTTCACCGCGAACTTCAAAGAAATAATCAAGATAATAAGTAAAACAGATGCGATAATGGCGACTCCTCAGCCAGTTTCCGGCGATTTCTCTATGACGTCACAGACTCGTGCTTGTGCAAATGGCAGCCGCCGACCCAAGCCACCACCAAGAATCATGACTGTCCGATTGTAGCGGGGCTTCTACTTCCGTTTGATTGTTTCGCTTGAACGCTAACGTGAAGTTTACGCAGCGATAACTGTTTTCAGTGCTGGCCCAAATTACGTCACTGCTGCTCATACTACTTCAGTGTACGCCATATTTCACGTGCCATATTACGTCCATGGCGCACAAAATGGCCGATGCGCGGAACACAAAATGGCCAGCTGTTCGAAAGATAAAAAACAAACAAACACGTCTAAGGGTGCTCGCCATGATGCTACATTTCTGAGGCCAGCTTTCAGAACAATTGTAACTAATTTAGTTGAGCAGAAAGTGTCGTACATTTTGCGTCGGGCGGAACTCAAACCGGGGTCCTCCGAATGTGAGACCACAACGTGCGCCATAAACCGCATTTCGATGATTCTTATGAGATAGGAAAGCCTAACTAAAGGGCTGTGGTCTTCGACTTGAAGACGTGTGTTAAAGGGACATTTACTCAGCGTTACAGAAAAAAAAATTGAGCATGGTAATTGAGAATTGTACATAATCACTAATAGGGCACATGTAGGGCTGGCAAGGGCGACTGGCCAAGCGTTTCAGTCATGGTAACCGAAGGAGCAACAAGACGTCGAAAGGAGAGAAGTATGGTGACTGTAACGAGAGGATACACGGGTACCACTGGATACATGCCACTGTCCACTGGTACGTCGTGGAACGTGCTGCCTTCCTCCACAAATTTCATCGGCGTCATGCATGCGGCTAGGCATTCTGAATCGTCCACATCAACAGTAGCTGGGAAACATGGCGGCGCACACAATACCTGAATATCAGTTCCACTATTCAACAGTAACGTTTTCCCCATCTCTACATCAGAAGTAGTGCTCAGGTTGCCTAAAAGTTTTATGCAGTTATTCATTTTATTGCCTATTTCTTTTTTATTATTAATTTACGTGTTAAATTTCCTGGCCCATAAGGGTTCCCCATTCACCTACCTTATGTGTCTCAAAACAACACCGCTGACGATTGTAGTGACTCCGTTGTATTTTTTCTTCGCAGTAACGAAGCACATCAGGAACCCACTGCATATAAGGAAAAACAGAAGGATACTGGATAACTACGAAGAGTTTTTATAGGAATGTGCATGAGACGCCACGTTTGCTCATAACGGCATAAATATGTGGAAATAACTTGGTGCATGCCACGGGCATGGCATGACCTTTGAACAGTAGTAAAATGGTGCCCTACGATACATTTATTCCTTCTCCCTTAAACCTAAATTTTCGTTCACGACCTTTTGGGTGGTGGTTCTGTAATTCATGGCAATTGCTCAGTGCCCGTGTTCTACTTCTGCCTGAGCATCTTACTCTCCATTTCACCAGGGAGTTGCGGGTGCTTGTCTTATGACCCGCTGCCCTAACTATGGATGCTCACCGTATGGCCTTATCGGCTTAACTGAGTGGCCTCCTTTAGGATCTTTCTGCATTAGGCGAAGTATTTAATTTTCTTGTATTTTCTTTTATCGAGGTGATAATTCTTTGGTAGTTTCAGATCGCCTCTTACATAAAAAATACGTCTGACACAAAAGTCCCGCAAATTACAAGATAATTTACAACAACAGTGTAGATTTTCTCTCTTCACAATCTGTATGTGAAGATCAAGCTCCTGAACCTCCCAAACTGATTAAATTATGCAGTTAGAAACAGCATCAAGTTGCGAAAAAAATGTAGCTGGGGAGTAGAGAATCGCTCTTGCTCAGTAATAGTTTATTCTAACATCCCTACAATATTTCCCCTCCTTGGCATCACGTCTTTATGATTCGCAATGTCATAGACTGTATAATGTAAAATTAAGACTTCCACTTGCTGATAGACCTCAGGTTTGGCACCGCAAGCGACAAACGCTGTAGGATCCGGACTTGTACGTGGCGCGTTACAAGTACATAAATTACTTGTAATCGATTACATTTTTCTGTAAGTTTCGAAGCTTCAGGTGCTTAGTTTATGGAGTACCGTTCCTTGTAATTCCATTACTTTTTTTTTGCTGTAATCGGTTAGAAAACTACCCCTTGCAATATTTCTCGAATTATTTTTTAGCGAAGGTAGGAGGGGGGGGGGGCGGGGGGGGAGCGCTGGAGTCACTCAGTTCAGTGCAAAAATTACTACTTTCCTTTTTCCTTTATCGAAACCATTTAAAGGGACACTGAAGTCAAAATCGAAGTTGGTCTAAAAACATATACTGGGGTCCTTACAAAACGAATATACCAGTTTCTGGGGCAGTATCTTTAGAATAATCTCGTAAATAATGAAAAAAAAAAAATGAACCTAACAGTCGTCCAGCAAAAATGACTTAAATAGCGACTGAGTGGATGTGCCTAGAGTCACTTAAGGAACCACACAATGAGAAGAGCGCACACAAGCTCTGAACAACAACAACAAAAAAACACGTAAAATCTTTCTTTGCACGTTAACTTTTATAACGTATCATAAGTCACAAACAATTACAAATGTACAGGTATAATTCCAGCCGTGCCGACATTCGCAAGCTGCCAAGCCGCGGCGCCGGTGGCGGTTGCGATGGTTATTGCAGGTTCAGCGTATTCACGTGCCTGTTACCTCCAAGTCTACGTATACCAAGGCTGTGCTACGTAAGCCCATCTGTAGAGCCGTAAGTGGGAATTTCTTTATTGAGTATTCGAATGAACGCGCTCACGCATGCCTGCATAGTAATAGTACGCAAATACACACATACTGCCATTCAGGTGCTAGTACACCAGATAACGTAGGCGCCGTTTTTACTCAACGCATTGGGTGCTGTAACAAGTGGAGCTAAAATCGAGTTCACCGAAGCGGCTGAAACCCTAGTATCCATAACAAGTCTGGAAAGCAAAAAAGCGCCCCTGTTGTCGTTCTTGCTCAGGTTGTGCTGTCCGCTAGACGTTGTGTAGGTAAACTAAACGGACGCGTGCGGCACAAAGATCGGCGCACACAGAGCGGACGTGTAGGGCGGGCAAGTTGTTTTGTCGTATGCGCCGACAGCGCGACCAGTGGCTCCTGCATCCGTGATGGTTCGCTTTGTAGGTTTTAGCAAAGTCCTTAAAGGAGCCATGAAGAGAAAATGCAAGTTGGTTTTATTCGAAAGATTTCGTGTTTTATAGTGCCCCCAGCGCTTGTCCGGATACAAACGGTGCTTTATTCACTGAGAAATTAAACAATTTAGGTTAAAATTTTGATTTTCCCGCTCAATCGTGCGTTTTCGTGGTCCCAAATGACATCACAGGAACCGACCGCTCTGCAGCCTAGAATACCTTCATTCACGCATCCGCCGTACAGGGTAGAGACACGTATACGCTGGCGCCGCCATTTTCGGTTGCTCGCTCACCGCCGAAGCAAGTCATTGTGTCAAAACAGCGCTAAAATTATCGCCGCAACGCGGTTTACTGAAGAAGTTTGAATCATATTGTCTGTTTCGCGTTGCTAGGTCTCGTGGGAAACGAAAAGAATAACGCGTTGAGCCCGTTGGCCCAACTGCGGCGGCACGGGACCGTTCAAAGGTTGTCTCCACCCTGTACAGCGGTGTTGGTTTGTTCCCGCGTTTCTTTACGTTCCGTAACCTAGATGGCGCCACCATACCGTGGCAAGCGTTTGGTTTGTTTTTGCCCGCATTTAAACCTGGCTTGTTTTTGTTGTGGGAGAAAATATTCGCTCCCTGAAACAGTGCTCGCTCGACAAATGGGGTCACGTAAGACACCGTTGCTTGCGTCAATCGGCCAGTGTCGTCTGAGACAACCCCAAGCCCCGTAGTGCTGTGCAGCTAAACCAAGCATGCTGTGCGCAGTACGAACAGCAGAACGCATCAGTACTTCTATGTTTACATGTGCTTTCGTAACTTCCACTGTTTGTCCCATCATTCTTATCGCTTTGTAAAGAATGTGCCCTAAATTTAAGCGCAAATCGTTCGTTCGTCTAGTTTGTAAGCTCTACCTAATTTGCGTCTGCTTCTGCCAGCCTCCGCCAATCGCAGAGCTTAGCTCATGTGACGTCATAGGTTCTGTTGCGGGAAATGAGCTGGTGGGTCGCATGACCATTCCCGTTTTTCCTAATTATGTAGCTTATTTGAGCGAAGTTTACGTTAAAAGTGGTCTCAGTATGATTCTAACGAGACAATCTTTTGAATGAACCAAACTTGTGTTTTCTCTTCATGGCTCCTTTAAATACTGTTCGAAAGCATTAAAGGACTCTGATTTTAGTTTTCCTGCTAGACCACACCGCTGTCTCACTCGCTTCCGGGCTCGGTGAACGTCACGCGAAACGTCATGAAATGGCGCGAGGGATGCAATGCATTTCTCAATTGGTAATGCCTCGGCAATTGAAGCATCTTTCGCCACCGAATAAACGCTGAGAGGGCTACGGGGCAGTTGAAATTTCGTGTGAGCCCAACTTGCTAGTTGCCTTCAGCGTCCCTTTAAGCACGAGACGTTGAGGATTATTAACGCCACCTCACTATGCTTCGTTACCGGCTTTAGGATACGCCAACAGGGATCTCGTTGGCGTCTGCGTCCGTCCGTCTGCGTCGGTGTCCGTCATAGATATTTTACGAACTGTTATTCTTACTACCCACGGAAACCAAGCTCCACTTAGAAGTTTGACACGGTGGAGCGCAACACTAAAAAAGCTTTTCACGAAAATTTTAGATACGTACATGCAGGTACCGATTTTTGCGACTCAATTTACCGGTGAACTCGCTATTTATGTCATTATATATGTGTATATAGGTGCTACAATAATAACATTATTGCATGTAAGGTAACGTGGGAAGTAAGCGATTAGTCTAGAGAAATTTTTCGGTTACTTTTTTGAGGATAAAAATGTTATCGTTATCGGCAATTTTTTACAGTGAAGTAATTGCAATTGTCATCAGTTACTTTTTTCAGTAACGTTTACAAGTATGCGAGGACCACACAAGGGCAAACCGAAGTCTGCAAGGTATTGCCTTCATGGATGTTATTCCAAGCCACATGTAAAAAAATAAAATGGATGCATGCCCACCTAACGTGAAAGCTGTCGGAAGTGCGGAGCATTCGCGAGTGTTTCCTTTGTTTTATTGTTGTCAGTACCTTCTGCGTGGTTATCTCCTGCTTATTTGTGTTTTGCTTTTGTTGTTCTGTGGTTTTCAGTTCTTTTTCTGTGTTTTGCTTTTCTTTCTGTATGTGTCACGTTTCTTTTTCTGGGTTTAGGTTTGCTTTTTCTGTGTTTTACTTTTGTTTATCTTTTTTAGTCAACTCGAGAGCAATAACCCCGTACATTGCTCGATTTCTGGGCAGTCGCCCGCGTGGGTATGCGCCGCGACGCGCCACATGGATATGCGCCGCCTCGTACTCAATCCGCAAGGCCGCGGCAGCCGCACGCTATGGAGGTTAGCATCATAAGCCACAAAAGCGTACACCCGGCGTCAAAAGTTTCTGGGACGCAATGTCGAAAATCGAAGCCAATTTCTCTGCTGCCTAGTGGCTAAGCTCCTGGTATGAGTATGGTGATGATGCTGCTAAGTGCGATGCTTCGCTTAGGAAGGCTAATTAAGTGCTTAGCCATCAAACAACAGAGAAATTGACTTGGATTTTCTAAATCGCGTCCCGGAAACTTCTGACGCCGGGGGAACATGTCCTGTGCCTTGTTTTTCAGAGACGATAGTCTTCGTTTGTGTGCTTAAGCCCGAAAGTTTTGTTCTGTCTGCCTGTTTGTACCCTGTTTCAGCCACCCGGCTAAAAGTTATAAATTCTCTTGAAAGGGAAGTTATTATAGACAAAATCTTTCCAAACCACTAAATATGGTGCCTCCCTTCGTCCTTGTCAACACCGTTGCACAAAAAAATAGTCAGTCGGCATACTTGAGGCAAAACATCGACACATAACTAGTACTCGCAGTGTTCATACACGCGAAAATAGACGTGTGCTTGATTTTTGCTGTAGACAAAAAATTCGCGTTGAAAACAACGCTTGCCCTCCGAAATACAAAAAAACGCCCCTTCCCAAGACTGCACCTAGTAGAAGAAGTAACAACTGGGCTAGTTGGTAATGCATATGGGACATCTAGAAGGTAGCGCACTTAAACACGGACACTAGGGAAAGAATTGACAAATCACGCTGTGGTTTGTCAATTCTTTCCCTAGTGTCCGTGTTTAAGTGCGCTACCTTCAAGATGCCCCACCTGCACCTAGTGGCGACATTCCAAGTCCACCAGTAAAGAAAAGTTGCAATAGATGACCCGCGAGTAGTAGAATTCGGGAAAATTGAATCGATTTGAGCAAACCTCCGCTATGTTTATCATGGGAGGACAGAGACAGGAGGGGAAAAGCATGAGAAGTGGACGAGGGAGAGAAGAAGGCATCTACGTGGAAGGGGTGGCAGAAGACTATCGTCTTTTGACGACATTTGCCGCGAAGCCAGCAGATACGCGGCCAATTTTGTCCCTAGGGTATAAATTAACCTGACGCAACCGGTTCGAGAAAGATTTAGGTCACACCAGAAAGTATATAAGAACAAGACGAAGGGACCTAAACCTGAACCCGAAACAAACCGGCGTTTTTGTTTTTTCGGTTCGACAACATGGTAATAAGGCGTTTCGTTCTTACCTGATGAAGAAGAACGTATCCACGCAGTTGCAGGCTAAGGCTGGGAAAATAACCGACCACTTCTTGGACTCTATCAAGAAGTTGAGAGGGCGGGCTGAAAAGCGAAAAATTTTCGTCTTAGGTCCCCAATGAGAAAAAATTCAGAAAATTTCTTTTCACCACTATCTTTGGAGGATAGTTTCTGGTATATGATGCCGGATGCATTAGATGGCACGGTATGTCGAAAAACCGGCATATCTCGCTCACAGAATGAACAAAAAAATGGGCGATGTTGCAAAGAAGGAAAATAACGCAAAATAAGATTCGTTAAATTTGGATCTGGAGGGGAATTAATCGAAGGGCGTCCGGACAGTGGGACGAAC
This sequence comes from Haemaphysalis longicornis, assembly GCF_048455015.1. Classification (NCBI taxonomy): domain Eukaryota; kingdom Metazoa; phylum Arthropoda; class Arachnida; order Ixodida; family Ixodidae; genus Haemaphysalis; species Haemaphysalis longicornis. The sequence goes on along the minus strand of NW_027526330.1, from coordinate 21,701 downwards.
CCGCACCCCATTGTCACAAACTAAGACATTGCTGTTATTCAGCTTCACCACAATGCAGTACATTAGGCAATGCACACCGCTAAGAATAAAATTTCGGCAAATGAGGATGTTGGCCTTATTGGCCTTATGATTTACTCAAAAGTTCGGTGCACGCGCGGTACTGCATTACGCAATGCAACCATGCACGACATTCTGTATCGGGCAGTGGCACAGCGTTGATTAAAATTTTGAGTCAAATGCCATTCACGTTGTTCTCATCTGCCGAATTCGTTTTGGTGGCGGCATGGATTGGTCACTTGATTGCATTGCGGGGAGGCTGATCAACGCGCTTTCCTTAGAGTGCATGAGGAATCGATGGCTCCAGCGGGCAAAAGGTGGACCCAGAGAATGCGTTGCGGCCTTAGACTTGGAAACGTGCTCTTAGACATGTACTGAAACCTGCATGGGTACTTTCATTATGCCAACTACACCAGTAGAAATAATTACCATAATTTACAAGAGCTTATTTGTGCCCACTACAGGGCAAAGGCCTCTCACAGGTATTTCTGGCCACTCCAATTCCGGTGTTTTCTGAATACATTTTGTTGCGCCAACTATTTGTATGCCATCACACCTTCGGATGTATTTTCTTGCCCTAAATCGTTTGCCGTCAGTTGGTATCCCTGCCCTTAAACGGATGTCTCACCGCTTGTAACGGTGCATTATGTACTTATAAGGTGCTTTTAGTGAGATACCATGCTGCACGAGGACAATAAAACAATAACTGTTATCAAAAATTGTTTTCCTTTCACAATTTGAGGTTCACCCAAATAAGGAAATATCCGAGCTCACCTTTCTTGGGAAGCCCTATCGCTCTCTTTGAATTCTAAAACGAGATGTAGATTTTGCACATGTGTGTTGTTCTCTACTACTTGAAGCCAAGGATAACAGCACCGGCTCCTGATTATCCTTCCCGAAATATTAGTAAGTCGAGGATATTCTTGTAATTGTTTACACGTTAATTACGTTAACTTCGTGCTCCACCTTTTCATACTGAGTATGAAATGGCGAAGGTCTTCCATCTCCCAAAAAAATCATGCACTGTGACTCACCCACAGTGTCGAGCAATGTTTGGAAGCAGTGTCCGTAGACGATGGTGGCAATGCTAATGTATCGAATTCCGTGTAGAAACCGGAAGATGTACTCGTCACTGTCTTTGTCATCTGGGATCTTGAGAAGCATGCGCGTGTTCGACAACACGGAGAAGGCCGTGATCACCTTTGCGGCTGCACCTGCAAAATGACGAGAGTGGCGAGGCCAGGAATGTTGGTTAAGGAGATAATGAGGCCTGAGAGAAGAAAATAAAATGGCCATCGTGGTGTGAAAGTTTCACCTTAGACGTGTCTTGAAATTTAAACAAGTATGTAGTTCTCTACTAGGTGAAACTAAGGCGAAAAATCAACGAGTGACTCAAGAAGTTTAGAATGCAGTTTAGGCTATACAAATTGCTTGCTGCCATTTGCGGCGATCTGAGCATTACTTCGTGGCTGTATTTCCTTTATTGTGATTACGAGCTCTATCGGACTATTTTCATGGGCTGCGGTAGCCTCATGCAGGTCTGCTGGTAGAGCAATACATCTTAGAATGGGCGGGTACACGGTCATGCCATCTTCCACACTGCTGCTCTTTTTTCTGGCATGTGGGAGGGCCCGGATGGGAGGGCCCGTCCCACCCTGGCGGAACATCCGAGTGGGACGGCCTGGAGTGGTGTAATGAATGGAGATAGCTGGTGCACTATTGTTGGCCAGGCGTTTGGGTGAGCGCTAGAACCATATCTCCAGCAGCTGCAGCATGCCCCTCGCCCGGTACCCTTTTATACACATTCCCGTACAGCGCCACGCAGCCACTCCCGTACTTACATTTTCGCTTACGTGCAACGCATCAGTGTGTCACTCAGCTAAGGATTGCGTTTATTTTGGTACTACAGGAACTCCTGAAGAGACACTGTTTGTCGGAAGCTTTTGGTACTACAGGAAATCCTGAAGAGACATAACTTGTTAGAAGCGATCGTTCAATATAAGTTTTCACGCCTTTCAGCCGTGTTGCCAATTTGCGTACAACTTCTGGCAGTCGCGGGATCATTTGCGAAGATTGGTGGCGCTGAAAAGCGGGATTGATACAAGTCCGGCACTAGCTGTGCGCACCCAGCGCCATCTACTGTTTCACTTAAAACAATCATTGTATTCTTTTAGGCAATCGCTGAGAAAACTCATTTGCTCCACCTCAGTAGCCTAGGGGTAGAATTGTGGGTTTCAGAGCGAACGCCCTTGCTTCAAGCCGTGGGGATGTGAAATTATAAAATTTCACATCCCCATGGCTTGAAGCAGATCTTTGAATCTTAGCAGATCTTAGATCTTAAAATCTTAGAACCGCGATATTCTTTACTGCAAAATTTTCGCTTAGACGTATTCTGCGCATTCTTTTCGTATATAAGGGTGATTTGGTATCGTTTGGACCAGTTCACAGATGGGGCGCGGCTTATCACCACTTTTATTAACGTTCTGCATGCCGGGGTTGTACCTATCATGGAACCAAATATCTACGGTGAAAACCATTTGTGACGTCCTACTGTTCGCGAATGAAGGGACACGTTCTATTTCTCAATCGGGTCCATCTAACTGAAGTGTGTGTCGGCCGATGGGTGAGCTTCTGTAATCATATTTTTATAGTTCAGTACTTGGGCAACGTTGGGTTTCCACGATGCTATAGCGAGGAGACTTTTTGAAGCACTAGCACGTGCTTTGCCTTCGCATGCAAGAAATATTGTTCAAGTAAGATGAAGAGTTTTGCGTGTGTTGCTTTGTCACCTACGTTAGTTGGTGCGGTTCCTCAAATTAGCTCGGTGATCAGTTCCGCGCTTCTCGTTGCCGAGGTGATGTACTGCGGAAGCATTCGTAGCCTTGAAATGGTCGTTTTGATCCTAGCATGTCAATGTTACTTTAGGTAGTTGAAAGCGAACGTCAAGCGACGAAGGCATTAGAACGAAACTGCGGTGCAAAATTCTCGCTTCTGTCTGTATGACAGTCCTCAAGTTCAAATGTTATTTGACATTTTCTCCATTAAAGACCTCATGCCTGAATGAAAACAAACCTACTTCTCTTAGGTTCTGATCAAGGAGGCGTCGGTTGTTGCCAAGGCGAGGGGTATAAAACATTACGATCTCTGGTTCCGGTAGATTTTATTTAGGCTAAAATTCCCTAGTGCCTATACATGGTGTGACAAAAGGGTGGCGAACCCAGTTTCTTTCGCGCCGGCGTCATGTAAACACCCCGCTATGTTCGGAAGTCGCACCAGATCGTCAACAGTCTAGAAAGCGTTATCTCTCCGCAGCTCTAGCCCTCTGAGATGCGCTCCTGGCGCAACCCCGTAAACGTGGCCTATGACTGCTGCTACATCTGAAACATCCACTCCTGTATAAAATACTGTAGGCGATGATATGAAAGCTCGGCGTACTGTGGCTGCTCGGCATAGCGGGGGCGCGATGCCATCTCTTTATAAGATGCGGCCGGCCACCACGCCTTCTGTCTGCGTGTCTGCAATGTTGCACTTGCGCGCTTATAGTAGGCAGCCCGTATCCGACGGTTTTCATATTCAGTTTTTCCTCGTACTAAGACGCCAGTCGATGCATCAAATAAACCAGTAAGCCACAGCCGTCACGTTTTTCCTACTTCCGACCTTCAATCCAAGCAACTGCGAAGCCATTTTTTGTCGTAGAAAGAGCGAAATAAAGCATACGATTATCGAACAGCCTAGTAAGTTTTCCTTCACGCGGTTGTGATATTTCAGAACAAGAACAGCGTACTATGGTACAAGCAAATAGTCCTGCAAATAGAGCTTCAGTTTATTCGCGCTCTACTTTTTGGGGTTTTAGCTCTTAACGAAAAATTTCTTGGAAGCCGTGCGAGTTCACGCTGTGTCAAAATACAAAGAAAATAGTACCTCCATATTAGAGAGCCAACGCCAGATTATAAAGCGAAAAATAACTAGCATGATCTTGCAGCCGAAAATGAAAAGCTTTTCCATTTATGTCCGTGCACGTAGTGTGCTGTAAACAGGCTGGTGTGGCCTTGGCCCCTGTATAAAAAAATGAGCGGGCTTGCCTCAGAATCAGGCAAATAATGCTTTCCAGAACTCTTCATACAATCGGCGTGCGGAAGCTGTGGGCAAGGGTACAGACAGAGTAGTGCGATCCTCTGGCCTCAGAATAAGGCACCGATGAGTAGCAGGTGCTTCGTACCACAAGTGAATGTTTGAGCATTGCCTTTGGTCTAGAGCGAATGTATGTTTCTATGGTCATATCGGAGGTTGAAATATCAATCGATATTGCGAGATACATTCCCTGAAAAAAAAATTGAAACCACCCCGTCGAAATAGCCGCCTCCATGCCCAATGCCTTTCAAGGCCCACTCAGCGAGAACCTGAATCGTGCTCACGATATTCATGACACTAAGCACCCTATAACTTGAAATACTTGCGCTCATTTTGTTTTAAGGCATACGCTGGTTCTCATAGGGAGACAAGTAATCGTACCAATATATTTTTAGCGCGAGGAGGTAGGTTCATGATACCGCATCCTTAACTTGGAAGAAAATCTGCCTGGCGGCCATTGACTTTGTCCCTCATCTTTCCAGGCAGACCATACCAACGGCAGCAGTTAGTCCATCTGGACCGGGCCGGTGTTCAGTTGAAGTGAAGCCAAGATACCCACTCTGCGAAAAACCCTGCATTATTTGGTTGGGTGGCCAAATATGGTAGTTTAGTAGAAGTCTGGCACACTATTAGGATGTCCACGTCTTGTATATATGCCTCAACCACTTGTATGATTGCAAACGCGACCTTTTTTAGCTGCCACTGTGGAGCCTTACCTCTTCGGCAAATTTTCATACTACCAGCCGTGCTGACGAGGTCGATGGCTGTGCAGGCAGTGATGAAACAGGCTAAAGTGACCAGGAACAGCCTGCGTGTAAGAAACAGCCAAAGAAAATTTGGAGCAGGGTAAAACCTATGGCGAACGCGTCAGAAATTTTATACTTCGGAGTGAACCTGAATTCATGAACTGCAGGGTACACAAACTAAAAAAAAGAGATATAGGCCGCATTGTCATTTTTTCAACGCAAAATATGGGATAAGGTATCCCTCATATGCGCCTGGAGGTTATAGCTTGTGCTTTATAAACACTTGTACCAATAAAAAAAAAGGCGAATCCCACGCAGAAATGGAAACCGACGTATGCGAAGCTTTCTTCGCGGCACACCTGGGTGGAAATAACTAAGGTGTGGCATCTTTTAGTGGTATTATGCTTGGCGTAGTTCCCGATATTGAGAGCACAGCTCTTAAGCGCTCGCTCCTGTGGTTTCGGGGCGTTCCTCGCCGAACAGCCTTTTTGTAAGCGAGAGAACGAGGACAAGGAAGATAGAGCGAGACGTAAAGCGACGGCATCGCGGCGGCATCCCCATCCGACCCTTTATACGTCTTCTATGCATGTGGGCAGGCGCTGAAGCCCACCATACACCACCTTGTATGGGACGGCATAGGTCTCATAGGGCTATGCTGGACACATCTGCCTGCCTCAGTCCTTGCTTACGAGGACTGCAGATCCGTCATAATGGCCGCATCAAAGAGAGTTCATTCGCATTATGGAGGTTCGTTGATAACTTCTCCGTGTTAAGACATTAGTGATGCCTTCATCTTCCCTTCCACCCCTTTCTCCGATGCGGCTTTGAGCCATCCATCCCAATAAATGTTCGTTTGTTGTTTGTTGTTTAGAAAAGCGGAGGAGAAGAGTAGGGCGAAAGTGTGAGAGGGAGGGCGGTAGCGCAGGGTGCCGCGCCAGACATACTCCGCGGCAGCGACGGGCTACGAGATAATGCCAGAGGAGCGGGCACAATGGTACGTTCGCCTATGCCGCGATCACTTTGACAAGCCGCGGAGGCTCAGTGGCTAAGGTGTGCTGCTGAGCCCAAGGACGCGGGTTCGATTCCCGGTCACGGAGGCGGCTTTTCTGATGGAGGCGAAAAGCGAAAACACCTGTATGTTCGATACTTCAGCGCACGTAAAGATCATCAGCTGGTCGAAATTAATCAGGAGGCCTTCACTACGGCACGCCTCATCCCCTATGTACTGTCGGTGCGTTAAACTTTATTACCAACCACGTGATCACTTCCTGAGACGAAGGAAGTGCTGCACTCTATTTTCGCGTTAACGAGTATCGCAATCGTCAGCCATTTCTTAGGACTGTGGACCAAGGCGAGTGCGTAGAAAAATACCGGAAGTAAAGATAAACGTTCAGCATTTGAATCTCCCTGGCGAAGATGGCACCAGCTCCAAGCGCAGAGACCGTGATACACACAGAAACTGGGGTTTCCACGGGTGCGCCCCCCTCCCCTGAAATCACTGCTCCAGACGACTCTTCGGGAGCGATCCGAGAACGCGCGCGTTATCTCTAGTAACTTCACGACTACTCCCCCCTTCTCCCCAACGCGAATCGCTTACCGGGCCGCGCGGGCACGAGAAGCTGAGGTTAACTAACTTTTTAGAGTGTAAGATAAAACTTAGCGCCGTAAGACGCCAGAAAGCAGCAGCAGCCCCCCGAAATCTGGCTAAGGAGCCAGAAAAGAAAGGTTCCCTTAAACAGCTGTATTATTAAATCAACAACAACACACGCCGCGGCATTGGTGACTGCCTTGGGCATTGGTGGGAGGGCATTGGGCCTGCTTGGGGACTATCCGCAACGTAAACAACAGCAGGCACAATAAGTGACTACGATAAATCCTACAGCCCCGAACGGCGGGGCCCGAACTCCTTAGCTTGAGTCACCTAGCGGACAATGCCGAGAAGCGTAGTAAACAGTGGCCTGGGAGCTTAGTAGGAACGCTGCAGAGAACGAAGGCACCGGGGTAAATCTGAGCACGTTACCTCACACACGCACTGGGGGAGCTAGGGTAACGATGTCGGCCATGACAACTGGTCTTCATGAGTAAGAATTCCGTTAATCGGTTAAACCATGCAACGATCACGGTTCCCGCCAGCTTGTTATCTATTGATTTCTCGCTGCAGTTAGAGCCAGTAGGTCATAGAGCACGCGTCACCATGACACTCCGTGAAATGCCCACGCATGCCCATGGCCAAGCAAAAATACACTTGCCTACGTATAGCGTGTAGCTGTGGCTGGACCTTTCGTACATGAACCCTCTATCCGGTTACCCCACTCCACAGTCTGCATCGCCTCATTCAAGCCTTCTTCACATTTAGACCTTGAATCAACAGCACGCACGCGCCTGGGGGCTCAGTGGCTAAAGCGTTGTGCCGTTGAGATCAAGAACGCGGGTTCGATCTTGGTCGCTGCGGCAGTTTTTCTGATGTAGGTGACAAACTAAAACGCTTGTGTGCCGAGATTTCAGCCACGTAAAGACTCTAAGGTAATTAAAACTATTGGAGAGCCCTCAACTACGCCCTCAACCAGCATGATTTCAAGAAGCAAACGCAAATGCCGTAAACGTCCGTTTGAACTTCTCTTGGGAAGTGAACTGACGCAACTGAAATGGGTATGGTCCCTAGCGTGAGCTCAGAAGGGGGTTACAATGTTTTCTGCCATATAAAATATGGGCTCCCATCTCCCTCCTCCTGCCCTAGAGGCGGCTTCGTTGCTTTCTAACCTTGTGTAGACTGGAGTCCATACGATGAGGGCAAGGGGCAGATGGAGATTCTGGCGTAAAATCTGCAGGACTTGATGGCAGATACGACCGGTGAGGTAGTTTCAGCAGGCTGATGGAGAATCTGTGAGGATCGCGATCTATTATTCCGTGGTTTGTAAAGCTAGGGTGATGGCAACTTTCCACTGAGGTGCGAATCGTAACGGGGGTGATTTCTTATCCCTGGTGGTAGGTGACAAAACAATTGGTGCTCTGGAAGGGCGTGGCGTCGATGTAGTTAGTGGTAGGTTGTCGGGTGTATGTAATTTGTGATGGTGAGTTGTCGCTTGCCGGCTTGCTGCGGGGTGCTCATGATGCATATTGCGTGGTACAGGGGCGATGGATATTCACTCATGGAGGAGATCGGATTCTTACGGTTATGGCGCAGTTAAGGTTAATAGCCGATGTGGTAAGCTCCGGCCAGTGGGTGAGAAGGTGAGGCCGCGTAGATTTGTGGCTTTGTCGGCTTTGATAAGTTCCGGCCATATTGGAGGCCCAACTGTGGTAGTTACGTGGTGTCACGGGGTAGGCTGAGTGCTGTCTTGTAGGCCTGACGGGTTATAGTGACGAGTTTCTTTATTTCAGAATTCTTCAGGAATAGGAATGGCGTCCTGTGCGTGAGGTGACTCGTAAGAAATGCTTGGATGAGAATTACGGTGCCTTGTTCTGATTTGGTGACGTCTTCCTGTTATTTTGCGTGTAGGAGGTGCGTAGGTTGTTAGGCTACTGCGGGTTGCAGTGGCATGATGATTTGGGATTATAAACCATCTTGTGGTATATTAAGACCCTATATACGAGGAGAGAGACATGGACAATGGGTTGTCTGTTTAAGAGGGAGTTCCAAGAGGTATGACAAAGGTTGGATACAGCGTGTTCCTAAAGCAACGTAAGGGAAGACACCATCACGCGGTAGTTTCAGTGGACAAGGAAGCACTGAGTGAGGCAGTGGGCGCAGCTAGCCTTCTTCCGCTAAGCCCACTCCATCCCTATGCCTGCATCAATATTACTATGTTCTTACAACTCATTCACGCGCCGTTGTAACGAAGTCTGCAGCCAGCGACTAGTATATAAGGGTACCTCTGCAAGGATAGAGAGGTACCCAATCATTCTACACAATGTGCACTGGGAGACCATGAAGCCATCGTTACCATCAACGTCGATATAATATACAGATTATGCTATGAATACCCCGCAAGCACAGGCATCGTGAACGCTTGGATCGTGATCGAATTCAGCTGGATGTCTCTGTTGTTTATCCCCGAGAGGATCGAAGCTCGACTTTTGGTTCCGTCTATGCCTTGCCATTAGAGAATACACTTCCTGACAATATTTAGTGTTTATAGGCGAGTGTATGCATGGGGCTTCAGCCCCCACCTCTCATTACATGTTATGTTCTTGAAATTTCGTTGGCGGTGAAGTTGAGGCGGAACTTCGGCAGTTGGAGTTAGAGTCATGCTGCATATAAAATATTGACTTTATGCGGTGGATGACAGCTAGAATTGCTTAATGCAATTTCTGCACGGTGCGTCAAACAGGAAGGCCTTATAAAGGGAACTCAACTGAGTTTTCTTAATACTACAGCCTCGAAAAAAAATACCACATACAAAATTCCCCGAACACGTTGTTGCAGCTACGCCAGTGATTCGTTTAATGCTAGGCGGTTATCCCTAGGAGAAAGACTAGCTAGGTAACCATTGAAGGAATGAAACTGATCGATTAATCTACCGATTAATCGATTGATTGATTGTTCGCGATTAATTGGGTAATCGGTTCTACACATGAAAAGGGGGGCAGCAGACATGATATCAAGGCTCCCAAAAGTCTGCGTAAGCATATTTAAAGGCATCGTCTTACAAAGCAACAATCACATCTCTTAAGACCATTGTTAGAAGCGCAACCACATGAAGCGGCAACGAAGACGAAAGGAGCCGCGCCGCCGGGCTCGCTCCTTCTAAAAACAGCGCCAGTTAAACGTTCATTTGTGCCACGAATGTACCCCTCGGGGGTCTCCTTAGCCCACCTGGACTGGCCCCATGTATAGACACGATATCTCCTTAATATGTAAGACTGTATGATGCGATTTCGACTCCTCCGTGTTGATTATCTGATAGCAAAAAAAGACACTTGGAAATCGAAATCTGGCATTATTTTTTTATTCCTTCTGCGAAGCACACCAACCGACTAACCGATCAATTAATCAATTAATGCATGCCGATTAACCACAATAAATATTTACTTGACGCCTAGCCTTAGTAACAATACTGTCTCTTGTGGAGTAACACTTCCAAAGCTAACAACCCGTTTTCGTCCAAAAATATATGTTTGGAGCGTGACAGGTTAACCGTATGGCAAAAAAGACGCACCGTAGTGCTGGTTCTTTCGTCGCAAAGTTTTATAACTCGCATCATGCTGTGATGTTTAAGGCTGTGTAGCTACTAGTTAAGTATGGAGGCTTCGTAGTTTCGGGAACAATTTTTTATTCTGCTAGCCGATCCCTGTGAGGTATAATTGCACTCTCAACCCATTTCTGCCAACCGGCCTGGGCAGAAGTTCTTTTGACGCAATTCCATGGCCATTAGCAGTAATCGAAACGGCAAAAGAGACGACGGTCTTGATGGCCACTTCGGAACTTTACACACTGTAACACTGTAGAGCTTTGAATATGTGTTGTCGCACAGTAAATTCGGACAGCATGTAAAACGACGTTGCATGGCCCTTAGCACCAACTCTAACGGCACAGCGCGTTATTATCAGCTGTATTCTTTCGAGCCAGCAGTTCGGTGCCTGACTTGTTAACACACAGGAGGCGGCAGCACGCCCATCGCCACAACTCCACGACGGTGGGCATCTAGCTAGGTTTTGTGGTTTCAAATCAACAATGTGTTCTCTTAAGCGCCTCTAGAGTCGGTGGAAGCACCAGTTCTTCCCGAGGGGCCGTCATTGCGCTCATTCATTTGGATTGTGTTTGTTTTATTGTTCAAAAAAGTTCCCTGCCTCGAGAACCCCCGTAATGACTTACCAGATCGCTTTCTGAGCGGCTGTCCACGGTTGAGCCTGGTTGGTGACGCAGTGGGATACCCGGACGTCTATTAAGGAGGGTTTCACTGAAATGAAAAGTTCGACATGTGTGAACAATATAAACGCCTTAAACACAATCTAAATTTAACATACTGCTGCTAGAAAACGCGTTCGTAGTTGTAGATACCGAATGTCGTGAAATGGCATGTTAGCCGTACTACTTGAAATAAGGATATTGATTTTATTATTGTTACCATTGCTGGTAGATTTCGCACAACCAGAAATAGCAACGCCGAAATCCAACTCATGCGGCGTATTGTACATAATGTCGAAATCAATCCCTGTCTAGACAGCCTTTAGGATTATCGCAGAGTCGGATGCACAGTTCCCTCTTTAGAAGCGAGACGGCGGAGGTTGGCACATCGTTGATCAAATCCCGGAGGGGAATTGAAGGCTCAGGGCAGCTGCTTTCGAATGCGCTCGAAGAGCAACGATTGCCTCCCCCCCTCCCTCCCCGTGCCTTTTTTTTCATACGCCAGTGGGTCACCTGGTCTCAGAAAGAAAATTGCACCATACCCACTACCACTTAAAGCCCACGTGGCTTTGGTGGCTCGTACCATTGACTTATTTGGAGGCTTGCATGTTGCCTGGAAGTTGTTCGTTCCCGCTGCGATTACCTGGATTCCTTTTTAATGCAAATATAATGACACTTTTTGACTGTATATTTAATGGGGCCTATAATTGGTTTTCCGTGTGGTCTTGGATTTTACAATACTAATTTAATGCCTTTGTTTAAGTGAACTTTCGCGCAAGCGCTGGTATTTAGTGTGCGTGCGTGTTTTGTTACTGTACCGCAATAAACCTGAGTGGCTTGCCTCAAATTTCAGCTGTATAGGGCAGTCCAAACAGGATTATTTCTCTGCTAGTTAAAAACAAGACCTCATATTTAGTATCGTCTGAACGCGAACTAATATTTCAATATTACACTCCACAAATTCCGCATTTGTTTTTGTTCAGGTGCGGATATTTCAGATGAAAATAAGTGATGTCACGTTAATGTATTTATGCCAATGATGAGTATTACCCGAGTTTAAGAGTGCCTGCAAGTCACCCTTGTCGCAGTCGTTAAGCAAGCAGATCCCCATGCGAGCTACATGGAGCGAGTCGAGGTAGAAGTATTCCTGGAATGTCCGCATCTGAAAAAAAAAAAATGTGAATTGAACTTAAGCCAACACTTCCGGAACGGCATGTCAAGCCCCAGTTGGTGTGGCATTACGCACTAAACAATTATCAGGGGCTCTAGCTTTTATTGATACTTTTGCCTGGTCTTTCCAAAAGCCAAAATTAAGTAAGCTCGCTGTTTAGGCTGCTGTTACGCGCTAAAATGCCTTGGTAAACTTCTCCTACTTTCTTTTGTATGGTTTAATGCTTTAAATGAAACCTGCCATTTGCGAACTTCTAGCCACATTGTTGTGGTTGACATCATTCGCACTGTACGCTTCTGGAACCGTTTTATAGTCTGCAATTAAATGTGTTGTTTATTGGGTGTTTCCGTACGCTAGAAAAAGTACAGGCACGAAGGCTAAATAAGGTATCCCACTGCAGGCTCAACGAACTCCTTCTATACTTTTCTTGTTGTGTATACCTTGGGACAATCGCAATGCCGCAGTAAATGGGCCTACAACGCAATAGCATAGGTTCCATACATTGTCGGTAGGTACGGATAGATTAAAGCAGGTTTTATAATAAACTACGGAGCAAAAATTATATTTTTAGCTTTGGAGTCACATAAATACTCTAACTTGCGAAACTGATTATTTCTCGAATTGGCAATAATAAAGGAATTTTTTTTTTCAAAGCTTACCACTGGATGGAGGCTCTGTAGCATGGGTGCCATCTCGCTCTCAAAAGCTCGAGCGTTCGGAAAGTAGAACACGACGGAGCAGTATTGGCCCTGTGTCGTAACGCGACCAAAACTGTCCACCACTTCCGTCTCCAGGCATTCATCGAAGGCGCCGAGGTCGCTCTTCGTTCCTTGTAAGACTCCCGTCGGGTACTTGCCGGAAGAGTCGAACACTGCTCGCGAGGGCAAGTGCACGTGAGCCAATGTCATTTACGTAACAGCGGTATCTCGTTCATTAGACACTTCGGCAACGGAGATGTGTCGACATTATGTGGTACTTCACATTACAGGGTGCATAGCGGCTGCAGCATTACATATAAGGTGCGTGAATCTGTGCATAAAATCTTGTAAGCGTGTATTGTATTTGGGAGAGGCCTTCGTTCAGCGATGGACACAATAAGGCTGCGGCTGCTGCTGAGGATGACGACGACGACGACCACGACCGAGGTGGTGGTGGTGGTGGTGATGATGATGTCGATGGTGATAAGGGCAAACTAACAGTTATACAGACCGAACTCGATTCCCGCTGATAGAGTCGGTTTAAAACTGATTTAAACGCCATGGAGACTGTACTTGCTGTCGTGGGGCTTGAACGCAAAGTTTCACCTAGTTTCACGTACGTGTGTCGGATATCGTGGTCAAACTTCACTCTAGTTTCCTTAATCGTCGGTGCATACTCTCTTTATTGGAAAACAGCATCAGCAACTTTTCCGACGTGTAAGTGTGTTTGACGTGATAAAAACTAGTGCTACTCACAAGTCACACGCAACTGCCGCGTTGTATATGTGACCGTCTGATTTCAGGGTGTTCATGACTCCGCATATCTTCAGCAGTGGCGAAAAAGGGGTGTTGTGGTGACATCTAAGGAGAGACCTGTTTAAAAGCAGGCGATGCGCGTTGTTGGCTAAACAACGGCAACAGAAATCCAGCCTTAGTGAAGCCATTTCGGCCTTCCTCTCGGAATTTCCCGGAATCCTTTATGCAGCCTTCAAACGAATTGCATTCTTGTCATTGTGGCACTTGCCGCGTCGCATTAGCGAAATACCACTTTCTACTCCAGCGAAATATTGTCAACGGGAAGAATCAGCTTCGTGTCGGCGAAAAAATGGCTCGAAAACGTTGGATTTAACTACAAAAGTTACTTCTCCAATGTCGCGCGGCTAGGCGTACTGTCCGCACTTAAATGAGCCCTGAAGGAGGTTTTGCTGATACATAGGTGTTCAGATTTTCAAATAATTCAGTGTACTAGTCAACACCTCCTTCAGGAATTTTTAAAGCGACGTGTACTAGTAGAGTTATCGCAAATCAAAACATCGTATTTTCGCCCACCCCACGATTCTCCCTCGTTGCGTCCACCTGCTCGCACCGTGACTGCCCATGGTGCCTCGCCTCTCGGTGACGTATGCAAGAACATCAGATTGCAGGCGTCATGTGATACAGCGATATTCTGCGCCGCGGCATCGCTCTGGGACGGGGCCGCCTGACTTTCTGCGTTCCGTTTGCGCCATTTTTTTTATCATTCTGCTTATGAATCCCTCATCCCACTCACGGCTGTAAAAGCTGAACGAAGAAATGGCGCGGTGACGTTTCCACACCCCGCTGAAAGATACTGAGAAAAGAGAACGACCCTGACACCACGTGTGCGCGGCAGCGACATGTATTGGTACTTCTTCATCATCATCATCATCATCATCACCATCATCATCATCATCATCATCATCATCCTATCTACGCCCACTGCAGGGGAAAGGCCTCTCCCATTATTCTCCAATTACCTCGGTCCTGTGCCAACTATGACCAATTTCCGTACGCTAGAAAATTTGGTACTTATGGGAGTCTAAATTATGTGAGCGAATGACTAAAAAATCGCCTCAAAATTTGTTACAGTGAGCACGAACATGCGTCCCGAACCGAGCACAATTTATATACAGTAATACCTCGTTAACCCGAACTCGCATATCTCGAAAAATTGGCTAAGTCGAAATTTTCCGCGGCACCGAACATTTTCCTATACGTCCCATGTATATTTTTCCCTTTATCTCGAAGTATTTTTGGGTTGGATTGCGGATAACTCGAAATCTTGACTGGGAGTGGAACGAAAATTCCGCCGCCGGACCATTTCACAAGATTCGCGCGATGCTGCCACGCCTGAAGTCCGTCGATTTTTTTTCTTATTTAGCCGCGCCTGCCATACGTCGATGCTTTCCGCGAACGCGAAGTGCGCGAAGTCGTTCAAACGGCCACTAACGTAGAGGACGGCGGAGACGACGGCGATGACGAACCACCTCGAGAGGTGCCGACATCTTCTGAGACGAGAAATTTGCTGCGCTTGCTTCGAAATAAGGTCGAGTGCAGCGGCGGGGAAGATCGACTGATGCGATGCGTCAAGCAGCTGGAGGACACCTTCCTAGGCCCGAGTACGACCGCAAAGCAGACGAGCGTTAGGCAGTTTTTCGCTGCTAAATAAAATGGCAGTGCGGCAAAACCCAGCCGGTTAAAGTCTCTTGTATGTTATTTTTTTCTCTTTTAAACCTGCACGAGAAGAAAGATTAGAAACTGCCGCTGAAGAGCCGGTAAGTAGTAGTGATTTTTCTGAAGAGCGCTCATTTTTCCCGGCGATTAGCGCAACTTTGCTTATCTCGAAAATTCGTTTATCTCGAAATTTCCCCTGGTTTTTACGACTTCGAGTTAACGAGGTATTACTGTATTGCTTAATTTGCCGTTCGTTCGCGCCAATGTCGAGCGTGGCCGCGTTGTGGGGACGCCAAACACGCGCTTACCAGGCAGTAGTAGTATTCCATTATGTTATTCCGATCGGTTCTAAATATTTATAGCAGTAACAAAAAAACAACATGGTACGGGGCTTATTTTTAGAGTGCGCGCACCTCCAGCATCCACTGCGCCAAGCAGCGTGTGTTTGGCCTTGCGGTGCCTTTGTGTACGCGTTTTCGGCGCTCTCTGCTTAATCAGTGGAGTTTATTGGCGCAAGGGTATCAAAGGTCATAAGCGCCGTCAGCGCGGTCTAGAGCTATGGATCGGGCAACTTGGTTTCGAATTCAAGCCCGGCAAAATTTTTAGAGCGAAAGCTCTGTTACACCGCATACAAAACCAGGAAAGCGCTCATTGCGTCGATCTGACCTACAATGTCAGCCAAGGTCAAGCCGGCTCCTTGTGCGCTCAAGCGGAGTGGAAGCGTCCTATCACTCGTTTGTTCTAAGTGGAGTTGTGCGGAGAGGTGGTACGGGGAAAGAGTACGGGAGAGTGCCGCCGGGAAATGATACGCGTGCAATCAGAAAATGATACGAGGTGCAGTCTGTATACACGTTTACTGCGCGTGCGCGCCTAGAGAGGCAACAGCGGCGAGAAGCATCTGTTTTGTTTTGCTGTGCCCTTGTGTGCGCGTTAACTTCGTGCTCTCGGCGTCAAATTCCGGCAAGGGAAACTTTGTATAATAGTGTTCAACCACGGCATTTTTTTTCTCACCACGCTTGGGCCGTGATGTATTGTGGGCCGCACGGCGAAAATCGAGATTACACATGATGTCTCAGCCTCACATTTCGTCAGTGAGCCGATAAAAACTTGGCATACCTGGTTAAACAAACGCGTTAATCTGAAAGCGCAGGACGCGTGCCGCATGCATGCCACCACTTAGCGGTATCAATAAAGCAAAAGTGTTTAGGTTTCCAGTGTGAACGAGAGCCAAAATAAAGCTCACAAGAACTGACACTTCAGCTGGTTGGTACATAACGTTATAAGAAAGCGGCAGCACAACAGGCTGGACGGAACGAAATGATGACGAACATTTGCGCTTGTTGTCTCCTTTTCGTACCGTTCCGTCTGTTGCACTGCCGCTTTCTTACAGAAACCAATTACTGTCCGTGTTTCAAACTACAGACACCTCTCTGCTGATGAGGCATTGTTCTATGCACTAATACGTTGTAAAACCCGCCGCGGTGGCTCAGTGGCTAAGGCGTTGTGCTGCTGAGCACGAGGACGCGGCTTCGATTTCCGGCTGCCGCGGCCGCTTTTCTTATGGAGGCGAAAAGCCAAAACAATCGTGTGTGCGTGATTTCGGCGCACGTCAAAGGTCCTCCCCAGGGGGTCGAAATTAATGCGGAGCCCTCCACTACGGCGCGCCTCATCGCCTGCATTGCGTAGGTGCGTTAAACCCTACAATCAATCGATACGTTGTGAAGAAGGCACGGAGGGATAACGTCTAGAAAATGCAAAAATCACTCGCCGTAGCAAACTTTGCAAACATCACAGTACTGTAGGCCTGCTCGGTGTAGGAAAAAGTTTACTACCGCATTTTCGAGATGCTGTCTATGCTGTGGGGAACAGCGAAACAGGAGGAGCAGTTTATATCGGTGGCCCGGTTCACCACACATGCTCTTCGGTACAGCAGTTGTGCTACAGTTGATGGCTGCTGCGCATGATGTGCAGCTCTGTTTTCACGTCGGAGTGGCACTAGCATTTTAAACCGCCGAGGCTGAGATGATGCCCCATTTTTAAACGCACGAGTACACGGCTGGCAACGCATGTGTCCATTAACGGAAAGCGGGAACCTCGCACGGTGCCTTGTGTCACGACGCACCGACCGCTTCGGTATACAGAACTGCTAAATTGTAGCGCGAGATCTGAAGACAGCGCTCCGTCGCTTCCCCGATGCAATGAACTGGATGCCCTCTCGCGGGGAGAGGAGTCGCAAGCCTCAGAGGAAGAAGCTCGCGAAGGCTGTCCGCTTCACAATGTGCCCCCTCCTACAGTTTCTTTCCTGTGTGAGGACGTTGGAGACAAATATCTTGGAAGGAGGTGAAAAGATTCTGGAGGAAAAAAAATGGATTCAGATATCACAGGGTATCCTACCGGTTTTCTGGGGAAACTTACGTGCGGCAGTGGGCGTAATAATTATAAGGATGATGATGATGATGATGATGATGATGATGCGTACGCGCTGGCTATGATGCGTTCGTAGTGGGCTCGTCTCCAGCAAAATTCCCACCATAAATATCGCGTGTGGGGCGTTGCCCGCCCCTGGGTCCTTTATGGGGACCCGCGTGAGGGAAAGAATGACCGCAGATACTGTTGAAGCGAAGCTTTCTACGATCACTGACTGCGTCCGTGCACACCACAACACGCACTGCAGGAAAGCCACCTTTTCTGACCATGATGATGATCGTGGGGGAAGGGAAGGAAAAAACGCTCCCCGCGGTCGGAATCGAACCTGGGCCCCTAGCATTACGAAGCCGACGTGTATGCGATTGCGCCTTTCCAACACGGTCAAAGCTGTTGGGATTTCGAGAGGGGTGCATGGGCGTCAAAATTTAAAAAATCCTGCACCCCTCCGCCTAACGACGACGATGGCTGAACGCGAAGCTTTTTTCGTGTGAAAGCAAATGGAGTCAAAGTCAAAGCCACTGCGATTAAAAGTCCAAACTCCGTGCGAGTCAAATTCAAAGTTCAAAGAGTCAAAGTCCGAACTCTGACGAAAACCAAGGAATCCCTCACGAGAAATCATGGCGCTTTACTATCGTCGTCGTTAGACGGAGGGGTGCATGATTTTTAAACCGGTCCCCATTCACTTATTTGCAAGAACGCAAAAAATTTATGGCTAAATTTTATGACTTCCCTTTCTTATGACTTCCCTTTCTTATTCTGGAGCGCCATGTAGGAGAAGGCTGCAACATATACCTGGAACAAGTTACAGCTTTTCGTAGGAGCTTTTTGCTCACAGAGGGTACGGTTGTAGAGCTTGCTCAGCAAACCGGCGTAAAACGAAACTAGATATACCCCATTGTTGTCCTAGATATACCTGATTTATCGATCTCAGGCCGTTGTCAGAAAGCAGGAACTGTGTTTTCTGGCCACGAGGCATAAGTGCGGTCGTGAAAACCGAAATGAACTAGTGTAAGTGCAAATGACCAATGATAACAAACAGAAAAGGTTCTGCATACAAGGCTTGCATGGGATTAAATGAAAAATATTAAAAAAAAACGTTCACCCCCAGCCGCAATCACGCTGTGCTAGCTTGAGGACTTGCATAACGCGATGCCGCCTTGTCAATTTCAGTTTTGATGTAATTCAAAGAAGTTCGCTCCGCGTCTAGCAGTGGTTAGTAATTCTTGCCAGAGCTGCTACTCACTGAAAACAGAATTTTTTTGCGATTTCAAAGTCGGTATCCAAGCTACTTACATGCCAGTTGTTTTATGAAGCCGCCATAATCCGGAGAATTCCAATAAATTCCTATTTTTATTTTCAAATACAAAAATCATGCACCCCCCCTTCGTCAAACTACGACGATGGTGGAACGCGAAGCTTGCTCGTGACAGATTCTTCGGTTGTCGTCAAATTTTGCCAAGCTGCTTCGACTACGTCGATATGGAGCAATCGGATAGACGTCGGCTCTATAACGCACGGAACCCAGGTAGCCTTTTGTTTTTGTTGATGTCCAAGCCCGGCAATAAAGAAAAAAAAAAAAAGAAAGCGAGCGACCGAGGTTCGATTCCGGCCACGGGAAGCGTTTTTTTTTTTTTTTTTCACTTGAGCGTTTTCGCGTTACAGACTCCATGAGCAAGAACACTCAAGCTTCGCTTTAAAACTGTCCCACCACACGTGGATATGAAACATGATAACAATAAAACTGCGCAAAAGGACGGGACGCACCTATATACCCTTCCGTGCACATGCGACTGTGCGCATGTGCACGGAAGGGTATATAGGTGCGTAGGCTGTTTCTGAATAAATTTAGTTGTGAGTCTGCGCCTGGTTTGTTGTCCTCTTCTTCCGTCCCGTCCTTTTGCGCAGTTTTATTGTTATCATGGAACACCAACTAGGCCAACAACGTGCTTTACTCAGATATGAAACATATTCGTGATATACATACTCACATCTGAACGCCCAGGGCTCCAAGTTCTGGAACGCCCGCATCATTTTCAACATGGCCACGCTACACGAGGCGGACACCTCCGCCGCTTGCAGGCTCCTCATGATGTCGGGTGGTACCTTTGCGAATGCTTCAGCTATCATTCGTCGAGCATTGCTCATGGCCTCCTGGAAGACGGGCTTCAACGTTGTATCGTTGGTTCCATTCAAAAGAACTGATGCGCTGCCCCAAGTCAGCAAATTCAACAGGAGTGCTGCCACCAAAAAAAGTGCTCTTGCGGTCATTGGTCTCTTGATTATACCCCTTCCTGCAAGACAAAAGCATAGAGTGGCCGTTAGTCGCATACAGCTGAAAAAAGCAGTGCGCACTGGTGTAGGTACGGAGTAAAGCTAAAATCGATGTCGGATCGATATCACAAACTGAGCATATAGAGAAAAACAGCACTTCATATATTTCTAATTTTTTACGTCGTTTGAGGTGATTGCATACGACGGCAACCTATTCTAGAAATTTTCAGATTTATCCGAGAAATTTTCATTCCGCCAATGTGAGCCACAAAAGTAGTGTTCTGGATTTAACTGAATGAGCCAGTGAAAAACTTTAATAGAGACGAACATCAGACGCTGATGGTTGTGCGCCCGCCCGGCGGGAGGCCTCCACTAGTCCGAGAAGAGATTGATTGATTGGTTCTAGTGTTACACGCGCCGACGCAACGCAGGCGATGGGGCGCTCCGTAGTGGAGGGCTCCGGATTAATTTCGACCACCCGGGGATCTTTAACGTGCGCCGAAATCTCGTACGCACGGGCGTTTTTGCTTTTTGTGTCCACCAGAAACGCGGTCGCCGCGGCCGGGAATCGAACCTGCCTCCTCGTGCTCAGCAGCACAACGCCTTAGCAACTAAGCCACCGCGGCGGGTGCTAGTCCGAGTAGCCCTGGTCCGTGCTTTACTGCACTGGGCCTCCCCGCCAGGCTACGCTGGATTGAGAGGTCGGTGCTGGCCATCTCGCCCGCCCACTGCTCGTACGTTGGGTGAGGATTGGTGGTAAGGGATGGGGTTTTCTGACGTTCCCATACCATGTCCTACTAGGGGCCATGTTGGGTACAGAAATTACAGGTAGTGTAGTAGAGTGTGTGGTACACAGCATGCAGAAGAGTGGCGTGGGGATAGGAATTCGTCTGAAGTCGGCGAAATGCAGTCGCCTCTGCTCTGGATAGATGGGGATGGGCTGGAAGAAACTGTAGTTGGTCGGTCTGTACTGGGCTAGAATTTCTGGGCTCGATGGGAGTGGAATAGGCTTTGGAGAGCGAAGGCGTTGCATGAATTCGCCTTCTTGAGAAACGCCCCGTTGGTATGAACGCGGGCTGTGGCGTGTGCCGGCTCGTTTCCCTCCAAGGACTCGTGTCCGGGGGTCCAGGTGTGCATTTCCGAGAGCTGGCGGATACTTTGCAGTATTTTGAAGGTCGCTGGTGATATGCGACCTAGCAGGAAGCTGCAGCAGGCGGCTTGGGAGTCGGTCATTACATGCAAGGTAATCGTTCACAGTGGTGCGACGGCAATTTATTCTGCTGCCTCAACACCGGTTGTGCGAACTGTAGCGGCCGTCTGTTGTTCTCCGTTGGCGTTGGTGACGCTCACGGAATGGGCAGGTTGTTGGGGGTGCGCGAGGTATCCGTGTAACAAGTAACGGGAGGGTTCGGAAAGCGTTTTCCACGGGCTCGTATCCGGGATTCACGGCGTGCCTTGTTATGGATGGGGTGCATATTTCTAGGGATAGGTCCAACTTTTATGGAGTGTCGTCTGGCTAGAGGTATGCGTTACCTCTGTTCGCATTTTTGGGCGGCCTGTAGCCGAGCCGGCAAAATGTAGCCCTGCCGGTTGGCGCAAGCTTGAGTCGTGTGAATTGGGAGGTGCGATGACATTCTTCCGGTTCCTCCCATGCATTATATGGACGCCGATCTGTAGAAGTTTTCTTGTGGCTGTTTTTGCAGGTAGTCCAAGGACGACCTGGTAGGGTTGGCGTATCGCGACGTTTAGTTTTTTTCTTCTCCGCGGGTTTAAGGGCTAAGTATGGTGTCCTGCCCGTAACCCGGTTAATAAGGATGGCGTAAATGATGCCCAGGGTGTCAGTTTCTTGTAGCCCAAATCGTTGAAGGGAGACTCGGTGG